>NW_026096219.1:0-221434 GCF_023614345.1 Adelges cooleyi | reverse complement strand
GTTACCGAATGCAGTCAAGTGAGCGATAAAATGACTGAAGAGGAGATAACAAAACTGATATTGAAAGGTCTACCAGAGGATGTCTACTGGAAAATATATTCACTGGATAATTCGTCAGTAGATAAGATAACGAAGAATGTAAAGGCGTATGAAGTGGCTAATGCGATCCGAAAAAACCCAGCAAAGGAGATTGAGTTTTTAAAAAGGGAAATGGAGAAACTCAGGGTCAGCAGAGAAAGCAACAGCAGCGATGAGGTAAGACAGTTGAAGGAAGAGCTTGAGAGGGTCAAAGCAAGCATAAATAACAGGCCATTTAGAAATAATGATAATTTTAGAGGCAATTCTAATAATACTGGTAACTTTAGGGGCAATCCTAATAATAATAGTAACAATACTAGGGACCGCAATTATAACAATTATAATAGGGCTAGCGATAACAATTCCAGAAATAGGAACTACAACAATAACAACAGATATAATGGTAATAATTTTAGGAACCGCAATTTTAACAATAACAATAATTCAGATAACAGTAACAGGCCTAGAGATGACGATAACGGTAATAATAACCGGAATCGTAATTACAATAACAATAATAATGGTAATAATAACAGATCTAGCGGTAATAGCGGCGGTAGAAATTACAATAATCGTAATAATAACAACGAAAATTATAGGGATACAAGACGCGATAATGGAGACGATAGGGGTAGAAACAGAAATTTTTCGGATAGTCATGAGGATGACTTTGATAGGCGCAATTCAAAAAACTATAACTCGCGTTTTAAAAACAATGACAGGAGAGACGATAGAGATAATAACTCGGGCGATCAGCAAAGCAACGCAAAAAACTAATGGGTCAAAACCCGGAAGCCAGGTCGAGTTTTGATACTAAACATTCTCAAAAACCTGACTTTAATGTAAATCAAGCAACTTTAGATAACCCCCCCCAAATAGAGCGCATAAGTAGTTGTATATTTAATGATGTAAATTATATAGGGAAAGACCCAGTAATAATAGGCAGTCTAAATAATGTATTATATAAGTTTGTTTTGGACAGTGGAGCGAGCGTCAGTGTTGTTAGTGATAAGATACTTCCAAAAGAACAAGTAATTAAATCCTATGGCGCGACACAATTATATGCTGCTAATGGAGAAAAATTAAAATTGATTGGTAGAACAGTCATAGAAGTATATTTCAACGGTATACTTGTAAAAATACAATGCGCGGTCGTCCAAAATTTGAATTGTAACAGTCTTTTAGGGGTGGACTTTTTAAATAAATTTAAGGGAATTATTAATTTCGCTGATTCTAAAATAGAACTTAATGTTAATGATGAAAAAATACAAATCAATTTTCTTAGCGGTAACGACAATACAGTTAACACCGTTGTAAATGAGATGAACAATTCAAATTTCGATGACAGGGAAAAAATACAAGAAATGGCAACATCGGCCTGTGTATTAGCGCAAATCCCTCGCGACGGTTATTGTGGAGTCAATGCACTCGTTAGCGTATTAAATGAGCAGTATGTAGAAGTTAGTTCTCACGATATTATGGAATTATTGGAAATACAGTTTGAAAAAACTGCCGTGTGGTTAGAAGCAGAAGATCTCGCTGCAGTAGCCGATTTTTTTAACTATAACTTAATTGTTATATCGAAATCCGATAGGGCATATGAAGAAGGTACCATTGCCTTTTCAAAACCAAATCGCAATTACGTTATGATATTGTTCTCACACCGTCATTGGACACCTCTTATGTTCAAACCCGACGCTAATAAAATTAATGAATTTCAAACGATAACTATAATAAATGATTACGATGATTTAACCGTCAGAAAGCAAATATTAAAACAACGAATTAAAAATCATGACTACACTTGTGAGAACAATATTGTAAGTGGTAACGGTCCAGACGAAATTCGACACGGCGATTGTACTCAGGACGCGCGCGTCACAGAGCAGGCGCTAACGGTCAGTAATAAATTCCGCGAACGGGCCCCACGCGATGAAAGTGTTCCCAACATAGAATTTGATATCAACCCGGCGCTATCCGATTTACAATATAAAAAAATGCATGTCCTTTTAACCAAATATAGCGCAATTTTTTCTAAATCTAAGTATGATTTAGGGGAAGTGAGAATTAAACCCGTTGAATTTAAGTTATCAAGTGATAGGATAATTAACATCCCTAATTTTAAGTTAAGCCGCGTCGAAAGAGATGAAGTTGAAAGACAGACACAGGAATTACTAAAAGCCGGTATTATTGAAAAATCAAATAGTCCATATTCTAATCCTGTATTTTTAGTAGGTAAAAATATGCCCCAAGGTAATAAGCATGCGTCAATCCCGCGAGAATATCGAATGGTTTTAGACTATAGGCAACTTAATTCTATTATTTATAAGGAAAGTTTTCCAGTGCCGCTGATTCAAAATATTTACGATACATTAGGCGGAAACCAATACTTTTCATGTATGGACGCAAACGCAGGTTATTATCAGATACCGTTGGCCGAAAACTCGCGAGCTTTTACCGCATATTCGACAGCAACGGGCCATTACGCTTTTCGCGTGTTACCAATGGGAATATGTAATGCAGTAGAAATCTATCAAGGCGCGGCGTGTAGAATACTAGCAGGTTTAATGTATAAGCATGTAGTGAATTATATCGACGACACCGTCGCCTACGGGAAAACTTTTGATGACCATTTGATTTCGTTAGAATTAACTTTTGAGCGCTTCTTAAAGTATAATTTAAAACTAAAGCCTTCCAAATGTAAGTTCGGCTATCAAGAAATAAAAATTTTAGGCAATATTATTGACACTAGGGGTATCAGACCGACTGATGAAGGATTAGAGTCTATAAGAAAGTTTCCCACCCCGCGCACAATTAAGCAGCTAAGATCATTTTTGGGCCTCGCCAACTTTTTTCGTAGATTTGTGGTTAGCTATAGTAAGATAGCTAAGCCATTAACTGACTTAACTAAGGGAACTTTTAAAAACAAAAAATCGCCTATAGCGTGGAAACACGAGCACGACTTAGCTTTTCAGGAACTTAAAGATAAATTGACAAGCAAACCGGTTCTCGCGCATTTCGATGAAAGCTGTCAAACTATTATTATTTCAGATGGTTCTAAGTTAGGGCTAGGGACTATCTTAAGCCAAAGGAATTCAAATAATGAAATACACCCTGTGGCATATGCTTCAAAAAAGTTAAGCGCGTCAGAACATAATTATAGCGCCATGGAAATTGAGGTTTTAGCGCTACACTTTGCTTTTACAACTTTTCGCCAGTACGTTCACGGGAGAAAAGTCGAGGTCTGGACTGACCATAAGAACTTAACGGGTTTACTTAAGATAAAAACAGAGTCGGATGTGGTAAAGCGATTAAAAACAAAATTAATGGGCTATGACATTAATATTATATATAAACAAGGCATTTTTAATAGGGCTGCAGATCATCTTTCACGTTATCCTTGCGACGATAAATTAGGTTTTGAAGATAATAATGAATTTGACGACATTTTAGATGTTAATTTAGTTCAACCTATAAATATAGAATCTGATCAGGCTAATGATGCATATTTACAGCATATTATAACAGCCGTTAGGTACCCTGATCTAAGCGATCAAAAATGGTTAAGTAAAGCTAAGAATTACTTATTTAAGAATAACAACGTTTTATACTATAAGTCGAATTATACAAATTCCAATAAATTAACATTGGCATTACCTAGTAAATATATTAATGATATTATTAGGGAGAATCATGATAGTCCCCTAAGCGCGCATTTAGGTTTTAGTAGGACTTATACTAAAATAAAAGAAAAATATTTTTGGCCTAAGATGCGCAAAGACATTAAAAATTATGTTTTATCTTGTTCCGCGTGCCAAAAACGAAAACCCCATAAACAGCCTAAACCACCTAAGATAGGGCATTATCCGTTGGATAAAGGGGAGGTTATGCAAGAAATTTATTTAGATTATGTAGGACCTCTACAAAGTTCAAGGGGTAATAAATACATTTTAGTCGCTACTGATCGCGTATCTAAATATTGTGTAGCCAAAGCTTATCAGCACGCAAACGCTAGGTCCACAGTTAAATTTCTATTAGAATTCATTTTAAAGTACGGCCCAATGAAAATCGTTCGAAGTGACAACGGTACACATTTTTCTGCAAAAGTAGTGGTTGAGCTTTTAGAAGCCCTACACATTGATAAGAAATTCGGAATACCTTTCAAACCGACTTCGCAAGGACAAGTAGAGAGACAGAACCAAACTCTAATTGACATGTTAGCACCGTACGTACAAGAAAATAATAAGTGGGTTGACTATCTACCTTATATAGTTTTCGCTTATAACACTTCCAAGCATGAAATAACGCAATATACACCGCACTATTTATTGCACGCGTATAACCCGAAAAGCATTTACGATATCGCGCTTATACCACCCACCGATGAAAACATTATATCAGAAATAGATTAGATAAAGCATGTTAGGAAAACATTACCAGAAATTATAAAAAATGCAGCGTTAAAGTCTGATTTGAAGAAAACTAATTTGGATAATAATATTTCATATAACATAGGTGAAAAAATTTTGGTAAAAGTCCCTGTACGTGACAATAAGTTCTCTAATCGCTACGAAGGCCCCTATGAAGTAATGAAGAAGTTAGGCCCTTACAGCTATTTAGTTAAGTTACCAAAACATGGCCAACTGGTGGATGCACCAGTCCATGTAGACCAAATCAAGCCATACAACTCTCGGGAAAATTAATAAATTAATAATTTTAGATCATTCTACTTTCACTTTCAGCACTTCCCTAATTTTGTTCGGCACAAAGCCGTTAATTTCTTACCTTTATCAAATAAAAAATAATCCTCACGCTATATGTACGCTACAATATTTGTTTTTTTTTTCAATCATAACGAATAAATTACCAAAGCGAAATTTGATAGGGACAATGAAATTTTCCCAGGCAGTAGCAACGCGTTTGATGGGAAAAGACAATGAAATGCTTGGTAAACACTTCTGTTTACCGGTAAGCCAGTAGCCGTGGCTCTCGCTAGATACAGGAGCGTCTCACGATCAGTCGTTCTCATCGCCCTGTTCACTACACTACTTTTATCAACAGAACTTCGCGTCGAGAATTATCGTACTTAACTTCAATTTATTCTCTTTTTATTTTATTTTTCTTTTGTGCGCTTAAATACATTTAATTTTATACGACCGGTGTTTACGGATCTAAACTTTAATAACTTTTATTTTATTGATTTTATTCGTTTACCGTATTGTAAATTTTAATTACATTACTTAGTGTCGTTAACAATTTTATTATTTTTTTTTAAAATAATATTTTAGTCAGACCTTATTTCAAGACGTTGACTCCTTTCGTTACCGTACTACATATCGGTGTTTTCGCGCAACTACATATACGGATTTTTTCTTGGAAAATTAAACTTCACGGATAACTTAGTAAGTCAATTTTTGACATTTACGATTATTCAATTTTTTTATTTTCGTTTTAATACTTTGCCCCTTTGTTGTCCTATTAGAATGGCGCGAGTAATATCTTTGATTTCCATTATCACGCACTTAGTAGTATTAGGGTTGGGGCAAAATAGCCACTATACAAATACGCAAATTAATAGTTCAGGAATCTATTTTGAAAATCTGCACGATATAAAATTCACAAAAACTTCATATAGGTTGGTAGTTTTCATCGATATTAAGAATTATGAGCAAAAGTATAGGGATATTAATATTATGCGAGAAAGCTTAGAAAAAACATGCTCAAATCAAGCTGCGCGTTTAACCAAGACTTGCTTCAATTTTAATAATTTAATGACGCATTCATTGTACGAAATGGATAGGTATTACGAAGATTTACATCATTTATTATATTTTAGGGAAAGACGAGCACTTATAAACGTGGTAGGCACTATTAGTAGGTTTATGTTCGGAACTCTGAATGAAGATGATTTAGTAGAAATAAATCATCATATCAATAATAACACGCAGCGTACTAAGACAGCATTGAAATTACAGAAAAAACAAACGATAATTTTACAATCCGGATTAAATAATATTAAATCTTTGGCCGAAAAATTAAATAATAATACAGATAAATTAAGTAACATTTTGGTAGAAGTACAAGGCCAGCAAAATAAATTAAAAAATACTTTGGACGATTATTCATTATCAGAAAATGTTTTAGAATACATAATGAACCTTAATAGTGTCATTAATGAATTTAATTTAGAATCGCGAGATTTAATTACTGCAATTTCAACTGCTCGTCTGGGTCAAATACACCCAAACGTAGTCAACTCTAGTATTTTGGTAGAACAGCTTAGATCAATTGAAAAAGATCTACCGGAAAATGAACAACTGCCTATACCACTTAGCTCACGTTTTAATATCTTAGATTTTGTTAGTCTGTCAGATTTATCGGTAGCTTTCACGGAAAATAACTTAATTTATACTATAGAAATACCTATCTGCCAAAAACAAATTTACCAAATTTTCCATATCACGCCTTTTCCGAGTAAGCTTTCACAAAATCAGGTGACTTATATACAGCCGACAATCGAATTTCTGGCCATAGGGATTAATAGGGAAACATTTGTACCAATGACTTTAGACGCGTACAATAAGTGTAAACATGTAGGGACCGCATACATCTGTCTATATCCGCAACAATTTCCACGTAGGCCGATACAAACGTGTGAAACGTTATTTTTCTTAACAAGGTCCGAAATTCCTGCGATTTGCGATATAAGACATAACTTTGTCACACTGCCCATTTTCACTAAATTACAGAGTAGAAACGCGTGGTTATATTTAGCACTGAACCCGATCGATATTACAATAATTTGCAGCCCATATACGTATACTATAGAACTGGTGGGATCAGGCTTGTTAAAGATTAAGAATAATTGTGAGGTACATACCCCTCATACCATTCTAAGGGCAATCGCAATAAATAGCGGACGATACATACATACGGATTTTATTCCTACTTTAGACTTCTTAAACAATACAATCGAAGTATCGGAGAAGCTAAAGCAAATTAGAAACGCGACTTTAGAGAAGCCGATTCATCTTATTCCTATCGCGAACGATCTTACCGATTTAACGAAAACTTCGAAATCATTGGACGATTTGATCACCCAGATAGACTCGGCAAAGCAATTTGATAACGTTTATACCAATATAACGAACCACAGATACGCGTTCTATCTTGTGGGAGCATTGTTAGGGTATATTATTATACATTGGTTAATCCAAATAATTAGGCGCAAAATTACGGAATTTTGTTTAGCAGGCGATAACGCCATAGAGCCGCGCTTACGAAGAAGAAGGGTTAATTATGCAGATAGTCCATTATAAACACACCCACTGACCCCAATACTTATTAGTTATAGTCTAGGCTTAATCTAACTTAAGATAAAACTAGTTCTTAATTATATTGCAGCGATGACCAGTGTAGATTTGCTTTTCGATGGAGTCCTTCTTCGTCTAGAAAATGCGCCACTGATGGATTTCTTCCGCGGGTCCGGCGTGATATTAGCTCACTGCGCGTCGTCGGACTTTGACGAATGCCGCCGTCAGACACGAGGCATAGCCCGTTTCTTTTCGGCGAGCTTTGGGAAGCCATCAGTGCACGATAGGATCTCCAGTCGTCTTTGTGTTCAACGTAGGGGCGCCGTATTAGTTGTCACCCTATTAACAAAAGAAAAGTTTAATGGGAAACCAACTAAAACGGGGTACAGGGAAGCAGTGCGCCAACTGGCTGCTTACCTCGCGGCCAATCATTTTAAGTGGTTGACAATTCCCGCCATCGGGATGAGTCGAGACCGAATAGCTCCGTCTTTTGGAGCCCGAGTCATATGGGAGGAACTGATAAGTCGGGTAATCAACGTAAGACTGTCAGTCATGGGCGACTTGTTTTATGACTTAAGCAAGGAATTCCTTAATATTCACAAGTCTCGGAATCCCTCTAGAATTATATAATTGTTTTTTTTTAATATATCCATTTCTTATATAAAATTAGTCACCATTGATAGTAATATACTATTTTATTTTGTTTTGTGAAAACGCGTCGTATTTCTTTATTAACCAAATTTCAAGGTAAATTACCAAATTACAAATTGATCAGGTACTGTGCGTATTATATTAGTACTTGCCTACGGGCGCCGGTCGGTTTGTTATGGGCTTGCAGTGTTACCATGCCGCCGTTTGGCCATTAGTTGCCTTTGTTTGCCGTTTGCCGTCCTGCAGTGATGCCATGTTGCCGTCCTGCAGTGTTACCATGTTGCCGTTTGGCCATTAGTTGCCATTATTTGCCGTTCTGCCGTCCTGCAGTGTTGCCATGTTGCCATCCAACAGTGATGCCACGTTGCCGCCAAGCAGTGTTACCGGCTTGTCGTTTGTTTTATGTTGATGAATGCCGTGCCATGATTTTTTTTTTTTTTTTTTTTCATCGCACGTTTGCCAATTGTAGTCACCCGAACATTCGAATTGTTTAAGGTCAAGGGACCTCAAATTTTTCCACAAAACTTGACACTTAACTTTTAAATTTAAAAATCGGGCGTGTAGGTAGTTTAAAGAAAGGCGTAGCTAACCTCTATTTTATTCGACCGAACTGATTTTTAGGTGAACATTGTTAATTCGAGTTTCGTGCGCGGTCATCTGCACATGTGGGTTATATTTTATTCCGGCTGATCACCGATGATTTATTAATTTACGGCACATTTTTATCCCTGAAATTTGCAGTGGATTTTTGTTTTATTATTTTTACCGGCACAATTAAATCGGCGATTTATATAATTTTTTACGGCTTTTGTCTCCGAATATCACGGAATGAATTACCGATGTATTTATTAAAAACGGCATCTCGTACTAATAACGGCACTTACCACTTTTGTCACGAATTTACATATATAATACGACACTTCGCGTACACTTGTTAGTTTTCACAATTTCGTTTTCGAACACGAGGTTATTAGAGTGAAAAATTATGCTACCGAGAGCGGTTCTCGAACGATAATTCATTTTAAATTTGGACATTCCAATTTATTCCAGTTTATTTCGGAATAATTCACTATAGGTAATCGAGTAACAAATTACGTTACAAAATTTAAAGCATTACAATTACACTTAAATTTTCACTCACTCGGAATAGCAACGGCTTATTCAAGCCCCGAACGAAACACAAATGACTGGCTTTACACAGCCGCAATATACACAGCAAAGGAGAAACGATAACGGTCATCGCTAGGGTCTATTCTTGCTTAGGTAAGCAACGCGCGCGGGTACATAATACTGTGTGGGCACAGACAACAAAAGGGTATATTGTCCATAGATCTATAGGATTTTTATATTATGTATATTATAACATAGCGGTTTCTCCAAGGCAAATTCTGTGCATGAAATTACATTGCCTTATAGTATTATAGTAATAACACGTTTAGCATGGTATATATACACATAAAATATATATATTTTGTTTTGAGTTTTAGAGCCAAGCAGCGGTATATGACACAGCATGATATTTTAAAAATGTCCTTTTAAGGACAATGCTTGTCCTAATTAATGCTTTTATTTTGATTTGTATTGTATAAAGCACATAGTATAGTTCCCGTTTTGAGTAATTATGATAGGCGCATGCGATACCTACGGCGCAAGTCTGCTAACGTCAAGAAACAATCCTGTATTTTTGTATCGCTTGCATAATGTTTATATAATATTCTGATAAAAACAAAAAACTAATACGACCTGGATACTGGGCTATTTTCTTTTATTTTTTTATTTTTTTGACTTGTAATTTTAACTTTTAAGACTCCCACATGATTTAAAAACACCCTGATGTATGCGTTCTTTAACTTAAGGACATTTGTATATGGCGTGGTTTTTTAAGCAGCTTTTTCCCCACGACCATTAAGTTAACTTAAATGCGTAAATATGTGATTCCATGACATTTTAATTTTTTATCACCATTTTTCATAGGACGCACACTCACACCTGTTGTGACCCATAATTACATAAATTAATCTCAATTTCATTTTTTGAATGTCAGTAATAATATTATACAAAGGCCACTATGAGTACGGGGAACTTTGAGAAGACCAATGGATTTAGGATTTTTGCCCCGAGCTTTATCAAGAAAGCAACGACAGGGCGAGTCAGCCCTATGTGACGGGAACACGACCATGGGCTAGACTCAACCGAGGGATTTCCTCAAGGACTCAACAGGCCGAGAAGTTAGGAAATACAACAGAAGCTAGCCAGAAGTTCGCCAAGCTATAGGTGTACCTTCCCCTTTTATCCATACCTTTGTTTTCAGGAGCTTTGTTCAACATTTTTAATTTTATTAGTTTTTCTTTTTTTGTTGACTACCCCTTATTTTGTATGGCAAGGTCCGAGGTCGGACCTCAACGGGGGAGGGGCAAGTTGTAACGGTCACATTTCGCCCGACCGTTACTTCGCGCCCCGAACCTATGGACACATCACTAATGACCTAATTAGGTAGGGAGCGCTGACACACTGAGATGACATTCGCGTATCATCTAATTAACCAGTCGAGATTTACCATCACGCGCCTACGCATCCATACAGCCTTCTTATTTATTATTTGTGTACCTTAATTCGCCTACGGTTATCACCGGTCATCTCTGTGTGCGCACCGCTCGACTCCGGTCTGATCCCAATCATCACCAGCCAGTATTCAGGTCAGACTGTATAAATATATATATATATTGCATATTTTGTATATTGATTTGCCACTGCTTTTTAGTTATTAATAAATACTTTGTAGCCTGCATAACCTGAGTGTCGACTACCGTTATTTTAGTGTGATCGCCCGTTAAGCTCCTCGGGCGATATAGTAAATTTATAAAGGAGACTTTAGGGTTACTTAGGCGTAAAGCGGACTAGCCAACCGTTTCCCGTCGGGGGCCGTCTACTTTAACCTTATCGACGAGCACTCAGACTAGTTTGGTAAGCTAGTCAAGTAGCGACGTTACAATAGTTTACAGACAGTTGACAAGTTTGTATACACATGAGGAGGAATTCACACATTTGTGACGCCTCTTAATTATATTATGTACCTAATTAATCTTAAGCTATCAAGTCGCGGCACCAGTTCCTTTTTAGACGTCTGGTTGGGTTACCAGGAAGCGTTAGTGAAGCTAGTTCGTTGATCAACTGGTTGGGAATGTTTTGCAGTTTGGAGTGGACGCGTTTGTATTAGGTAGCAGCAGTTTCGTTGATGGATGGTAATTTGAGGTCGGAGTTTAAGGACTCATAATGGTTTGGAAATGATGAGCGACGGAATAGTTTTATTTGCTGTATTTTGACTTTTTAGTATCTTGGGTCTTGTAATGATAGGAGTTGATGGGCGATTAGAGTAGCTCATAATGTTGTAGGTTAGGTAATTTATAGGTGGCCGTGTAAGATCGTTTAACACCGTAGCATACTACGGGATACCATTGCATACCGGTATTGACTTATAAGCCGCAATGCCGGTACATATTTTCAATACCTTCGTAACCTATGGCTGGCTACTCTGATAAGTGTAAACCGGACTTAACAATTGTATTGAACAGTTCATTACCTACATAATAAATAATTATAAGACAATGGAGAGCAAAAAATCTAATAGAGCACGGATTGAATTTAAATTTTATTTTGAATAAAGAAGCAAATAGTCAGTGTGAGAATTACATTTTCCAAATACAGTCTGGGTATTTAGTTATTTGATTAATTTTGGTAATTAGATTACATGTAGTTTATTTTTGCCCACACACAACCGCGTCCTTCAATGCGGACAGTTGTTTGTTCAACCCTTGGATTTCGCACACCATTTGTTCCGTATCGTCCGACCCGTCGTCACATTCGTTGTTGTTGTTGTTGTTGTTATTCGACGAGTATTTCTCTAGAATAGCGTGGACGTCGTCACACGGTTCTGCCGGACAAGGGCATCTATCGACGGGCGTAATCTTTTGCACGTGACACACGTCGTACGATTGTTGTTCGACTTGGTTGCGCAAGTCGCAAGTCTCCCTGTCGAGTTCGGCGATTTTCGCGCACCTGGATTTCATTTTGCACTCCAACGCTTGTGTGTTGCTCTCCAGCCTGCGCACTTTGCTCCGCATGCTCTGCTTGATTTTCTCCACGGCACACCGCATTTCGTCCACCGAACAACTCAACGTGCTCAGTTGTCGCTTCTTTTCGTCCATCTCGGACGCTTGACAGTCGTTTTTCCGACGCAGTTCGTCGATTTCCCGGGTTTTCCGTACGGTTTCCTCGCGAATCCCGCAGTTTTCTTCCGTCAATTCTCGGACACGCGCCACCGTGTCCCGACGATCGCGTTCGTTGGCCGCCGTCAGATCGGCCACCATCGCCTCCAACTTGCAAATGCTGGACTTCTGATCGCGCAACGCACACTTTTGTTCGTCCAGTGTGGTCTGCAGATCGCACTGATTCCGTCGCTTGCACTCCAGTTCGTTGGACAGGGTGTCCCGCTCCAGTGTCAACTTTTGCTCCGTTCTCACCGAGCAAGCCTTGGCACTGGCCAACTCTTCGTTGGCACGCTTTAGGTCACACTCCAACCTGCGTGCCGCGTCCCTCAACCGATCGTATTCCCTGCGGTTTTCGTCGAGCTGTTTGCGGAAAGCGCAAATCGATTCTTCTTTACCGTTTATGCTGCACTGAATTTTGGTAATTTCGTTGTTCAGGTCATTGACTTCAGTCTGTGTAAACCCCAAATACAATAGTTTAATTACGGCGTACAAATCTAAGACGTCAGAGTCGATGATTGTCTCGTTGTTATGGTAAAAGAGACACAACAAATTTGTTATCTTCATAAAGTGTACTCAATTGGGTAATGGACGTTCAAGGGCCAAGACAAACTGCGATGTCGCAGTGGCATAAGTAAAGAAAAACATAGTCGTAACCAAATTTACGTTTTACGATTATTCCAGGTAACATTTTAAAGAAGTGTGATATGCTAAAAATGAGAGCTACATAAAAATTAATGCTATAAAATATTCCTCTGTCCCCAAAAAATCATAATACAACAAATAGTTTATCCTTACATTTTATTTCTTTATTATAATTTACGGGCATAGCCCAGATTTACATATCAGTGCTTAATACATAAAAATAAAATTTAATATACAATAATTAAAAATAGACGAAGAGAAAAATATAGCAAGTATAAAGTGGCCAAAAAAAAAATATATAATGTTATTAAAAGGTGACCAATGGGTCTTCATTGGCGTGTCGCATAAGGCGAATAAGGGGAGAGTTTTGAAGATAATTGGAAGACAAATATGGAAAATAAAAAGGGGCAGAATTTCTAGTTTGACGGACAGGTACTCTGAAATTAATATTGGCTAACAATGAGGGAGAGTCTACCAGGCCGGAAAGAAGGCCAGATAAGAATCTTTTGTCAGCCATATGCCTACGATCTGCAAGGCTGGGCAGTATTTTGAAATAAAATACTGTAAATACAATAGACATATTGATAAATATGCAAATAAATTGCACTAATAGATTACATGCCAATAAATATTAATTATTAAACTTATAACCTAAAAAGGCGATAGTAGAGTAACAAATTTGAAAGCTGTACTAGTGAGATGTGATTTCGTCATTCTGGTCACACTTCAGCTCTTCGTATCGCTTACTTCATAACATTTTACATATTTTCCGTAGAAGTACTTACTTGAGTTTCGCACAGTTGAATTTTAACGCGTTTTGTATCTCTTTCCATTTTATCGATTTCAGCCGATAGATGTTGTTCATTGCGTTTCGACGATCGCATTTGTTCGGTTACTCGGTCGTTGTCGTTTTTCAATTTCTCCTTTTCGCATCGCAACTTTGCTTCAATCGCATTTGTCTCTTGGTGTTTGGCATATAACGCATCGTAGTTTGCTGACAGCTGAGCAAACATTTCTTTGTGCTTGGTCGTCACCTGGTCTACCCAATTGCCCACGTCGTTCATTTGCTCGCGTAGCTCTTCTTTTTCCACCATAGCTGTATCAAATGTGACGACTTTTTTTTCTAGCTCACATATTCGAGTACGCATACGATCTAAAGTGTTTTTCAATTCCCGATCGGTTTCTTCCGGGCATTGCTACAACAAATCGATATTACATTTTTATTCAAAAAACATTTGAATAAGAAATCGCAGCGCCTCGGACTTACTACCGGACATTTCCTCATTATAAATAATATTACTTGTTTGTCTATTATAATTTTTAAAATCTTCTTTTGAAATTTTTTAATTAAGTTACAAACTATTTAAAACGCTATAGAAAACTAACTTAACAGGTTTACAGCGAGTAAACTAACTAATAAACTAGTATGCTAGGCGACTAAATTTCAACATATCCGATTGTTTTTTTTAATAAACTCCCTTTAAGATTCCCTTCTGTTTATTCTGTGTAAAAATTGGGTAGATAACATCTTTATAAACACGGTGACACCTAACAGAGAAAATAATAGATATATATCTTTGTTAACTTTTATATGGACACGACGTAGTAAAATTTAAAATTATTATAAACTAGCATAATATGTCCACGGCTTGTCGTCGTGACCGTAGACAATAATTATACAACTATTAATTTAAATAAACTTAAATAATAGCACTAGAGTAGTCGTCCAAATATACCGCTTATTTAAAATTAAATACGACGGTCACCTTTGCTGATAAGCTGCGCCGGGGTTTCGCTTAATGGGCAATTAGGGAAGCACAGCCCGGCCGGGTATCGTCATCGCAGTCCGGTTAATAGTCCAGACCTTGGTGATGGCAATACCCGACCGTGTCAGGCTACTAGTAATTGCTTCAATTTGTTCATAATAAAATAAAATGGCACAATAAAATACAATAAACAGTCGCGTGATTTTATCGATGACGAGATGATTGCTATCAATATTTTCTATGACATTTTATTTTAGGTTAACAAAATAAATATCGATTCCGAATATTTATAAAAATACAACTTAATATTGTAGGGTCAGGGGTGCATTAAAAATATTAGGTAATACATTTTAATTATTTTGGCGGAAATTGGAATATAACCTTCGTATTTTAATGTTATCATGCAACTCAATAATTTTTTATACCGATCATCTGTTATAAATGTCAAATGCATCGGTCACAGGGCAGAAAACTGTGCCCTGGCTCTGGATAGGTACCTATGAATAATATGATTTATGCCATATAGTTTTGATTTTGCAACAGAATATAAATACTGAAATAATGCATTTTTTTTTTGGTGCTACAGTTATTGGAAAACAAATATATTTTTTTAACACCGGGTATTAAGGATTTTTTTTAAAAAATGATCAATAAAACTAATGGCATCATTCTGACTGACCTCTTTTTGCGATTAGTTCGTCATATATATAAGGATAAGATTTTCCAGAGAATATACAAAAGTTATACGATCACAGCTGTCGTTTATAATATACGTCACCACACGGAATGTGTGGCAGAGGCATACATATTTAGCTGGAAATGAAAGAGTATCGAATCTGTCAATCCGGAATTAGTATCCAGTCTCCTTTACAAGCCAGTACATTTTTTTTTTAATACATTTTTTTATAAGTAATACAATGTCTTGACATTATATAATGCAATTTATTCTATTGTAATTATTAATAAATTATTTTTAATACTTACTATTGTCGACAATAGCATTTTCTTGTTCTATGTTTTCACTTGTAGCTGGGGCTTGTCTAACTGTGATATCTGGTGGTATGAATATTTGGGACTATAATACTTCTGGATTTACAACATTCCTTGTCGTATTGCCGCCGATAGAATCAAGAATTTGTACTCCAATTGATTCAGATGACGCACTATGGAAAATGCCACATAAAATTGTCCATGTTTGTGTAAACATGGGAGAAGGTAAAAAAAGACTGACAACGTCAAATGAACTGCCCTTGGGACTTGTTGATGGTCACAGAGAAAGCCAAATAAACTGGAAATTGTATCCGCCTCATAGAGAACGGTAAACCGTGTCTTTCTCGTTGGAAGTCTAAACACTGTTGAATACCTAACATAACATGTGTGTTTATCACGACATTATATATATATATATATAATAAACACATGTATCCTGATGTTGCAAAATGTAGTTCAAATTATTTACTTCCACTCGAACATAAGAATCACAGCAAAATTGTTGATGCATTGTTGAAACTGTTGAAGCCATACTTATGAAAAACATCTGAATTTAATTATTACATTCACCTTGTGTCATCTCTTTTAATGCTGCCAATCGCCCCTCACGCCCTTTCCTGATCTCTTCTAATATCTTATCTTCTGTTCCTCGAGTTGTTTGTTTATTATGAGGTTTCTTAAATATATCGTACAAACTATGATTTGTATCTGTATTGGATGTTTGTCCAGAATTGGAAGGGCACATTTCCTCTATCTCAGTTTCCGCAGTTTGTTCAAAACTTTCATTTTTAGGTATTGCTGAACAGCTAAGTTAGGGTTGTCAGTGCAGGTTATTTTTTCTACAGAAATATTCGATTTAGTTTTGAAAATAATATAATATACATAATGTATATGATATATTTTAAATCATATTGTTTTAATTTAAAGCAGTATCGTTCAAAAGAAAATTGTCAATATCATTAAAAATAGTAGTTTTTTCCTTCTAAAGTAAATCCATGTTATGATAATTATTTATTGAATAATAAAATAATAACGAAATAGTTAAAAAAATTAACAATAATGCAAAAAAAAAAAATCGTATTTAACTTCTTTCGTCTTCGATGTCGTCTAGTTAAACACGTTGATGTTTTGGCCATATTTTGCTCTCCGGTATCCACGTAGTGTGCTGCTTCCGAAGTAGACATTTTAATGGAATACTCAATAATTGTACAGTAGGGTCTCTCGTTAATCCGAATGGGTTTGGGAAAAGGGGTCGTTCGGATTACCGATTTGTTCGGATCTAAACTCAAAAAACAAAATTGAAAAAACAGTTAAATGTTTAAGGCACGATGTCCATAAAAACGGCTTGTTTGACGAAAATTTACAAAGATGGCTTTTTTGTAGGGAATTCAATTTCTTCAAGAATATGTATCATTAGACATTTTCAAGTCAATAATTTACAAGGTTTGGATAAGAAATGCCATTAGTGTAAAAAAACTGTCAGTCGTCATGATAGGTATCTTAATATTAATATTAAGGGCTCTAACTTTCACCATAACTTATTTTTTATCATCATCATTAATAATTTTTTCATACTACGTACCGTTCAAAAAAAAATTGTTCCTTTTTTTTGACCCAGTCTAGTATAGATATATTACTAGTGTTGCTGAGTATACACTATTTTTAAATAAAATAATATTAAGTTGTGTTAATATTAAGTTAATAAATATGAACATCAAAAGTTATGTATAAATATAAATCTCATATTAGCAGATTTATATTGTATTGACATATATTATAAAAACTTGTATGGATGTTTAGCCAACAACACTAATTAAACGTTTAAATTAAAATATCAACTGAGCATTGTATGAATATAAAGTTTTTTATGTTTGACATTTAGGTTAATTAAAGGTTATAGTAAGATTACAAATAATATTAAATTTAAATATTACAATTTAAACATGTACTGTGTTATATAAACATTAATATATAAATATTTAAATTATAATGCACAAATAATGTTTATACTATGTTCAAAATAACTAACATTAAACATATGTTATATGGGACAGTACCAAGGTAAGAGTTAAGTTTTGTTTCTTTAGAGCTCAATTTATATAATCAAATACGTTTAGGTTGTATAATAAGTGATCAATATTTTTTATGGCATTATTGTTAATTAATCTATCCTATAGAAGAATTATTTGCTATTTAAAATTATGCAACCACATTTTATAAAACCTAGTTTTAACAAATAGTCAAAACAATGAGGTTTAAATAGGATTAATAAAATATAATTAATTTAATTAAATAGGTTTAATGATGATTAATATATTTAAATAGAAAAGTGATTTTAAATATGAACAGCATTTTATTACTTTTATTTTTATTATTATAGTATATGTGAGTATTATTGTTTTATGTTTATTTTCAACTAAAAATATAATTAATACAAATTTGTAATTACAGAGTTAGTTAAAATCTAATTACAGCCGTAAGAAAAATAATAATTACCAAAATGCTGCACTAATTATTTCTCTTACAAAAGAGGCATTGTCAACTCACCTAGGTCGCATATGTAAAACTATTAGTTCAATCATTATCTAATTACCCACCACCACTATATAACAGGAGAGGCCGTCGCCTCTACTGAGAAGCAGGTTCGGCGCCACTGACGATTTACTACTGAAATGGGATTTGTCCCCTTTGTGTTGTAAACTGAAATTTCCGAATGGTATATCTGATATTCAGACAGTCGGATTTGACACAGAATTTATTAATACAGAATGATAATAAAATCAAAATTGATAATAATGGACTTGTCCCTTTTCTGTTTGTGCAGGTGCCCTTAGGAGCGGTATTGGGCTTTACGACCCCACACATTCGAGTCTACAGTCTTATAAATGATTGGTCATCTGAGGCCTCTGGGTTGGTTGGACTCGTGGGGGTTGTTGGTTCGCTAGGTAAGATGCTACTAGCCCCAGACTAAGCCATCGAAAAGATATACTCTTTTGTCCCCTTTCTGCAGTTAGCGATTCATTTACAGATAATCGTTAAAAATTGCCATCAGTTATAGGGTGGAAAAATACCGTGAACGCCAATAAGAATTATTCTGTAATAGTAGTAATTTTATACAATTTTTATTTTAACACATTGGTCGTGTTGATATGTCGAATAGTGTTCAACCGTGTTCCAGTTTAACTAGTTTGCTTTGTACATTAACGTTAATTAAATTGCTTATATGAGCAAATACTTTTACATATATACGTTTTGTACATTATTTTGTGAACTTGTGTATAAAATTTCGATTCAATCCCATTCTTCGGGTTGTCTCCTTCGTATCGTATCCCGAAATTCTTTGATCATTTTATGAAAATCCTGGTTAAAGTTCGGTGTTTTAGGATGTTCTGGTGGTGTGGTATTATGGAATCGGCGGTCCGGCCATTCGATTGACTCGCTACATTTGTTTGGGTTTTCCATTGCCTTGTCTTCACGACGGCTCAGTTCCATATTGCCACTGAACAAAGTATGTCGATTGAACCCGGGAATGTATTAATAAATTTTGTTATAGCATATTTATTTTTTGTTCAAATCAATATCAGTGGTTTCCATAGCCGCAGCCATTCACAATCGATTTACTATACAACTTTTCGGGGCCAAAAATATATTTTTATTAACAAATCCCCCTTCCACAAAAACTCGACACCAAATTTTAATTTTCAACTGACAACCATTTGATAATTAGGTAATTTAATTTTTCAGGATTAGTTTTAACAATTATTTCTTGTGTTACAGTAATTTGCAATGAACTCATTGAAGGATTTATGGTAAAAATATTCTTTTTTTAATTTTAAAATTTTAATGTTATGTTTACGCACTGGCTTTACATTTTCAATGGTAAGGACGTAAATACAGCCACAACTATTTTTAATGACACTGTCTTAAGTGCCATGGATTTGTTCATTCCCAAATTTACTTCCTATCAAGGAGTAAATGCTTTCCGCCCCTTGGTTCACTTCTGAATTATGAAATATGATTCGCTATAAGAAAAAGTTACATAAACACTTTAAACAATCAGGTAATCCTTTAATCCTAGATCAATTTGTAAATGTCCGTCGTAGGTGCAAAATACTCTCCAAGCAATGTTATGATAATTATTTACTAAAAATCCAAAATAATCTAATTACTAATCCTCGTTCCTTCTGGAAATTTGTTAATGATAGGAAAAATCTAAATGTGTTGCCTGACACAGTGCGTTATGGAAACACTATTGCTGATAACACCCAAGATGCTTCTATCTTATTTGCCAATTACTTTTCTACGGTTTACTCAAACGATACAATGCCTGTCACTAGTGTTGACTTACGTAATTTACCAAACCAAGATTTACTAGACATATCTAATTTCGATATATCTTTAGCTGAAGTTTTTGAGGGCATTATGTCTTTAAAAAATGACTTTGTCCCTGGTCCTGATAAGATTCCAACAATAGTTTTAAAAAATTGCGTTTATGTGTTAACAATACCAGTACACTACATATTCAATTTATCACTGAAGTCTGGTATTTTTCCTTCATGTTGGAAAGTTAGCTACCTTACACCCATTTTTAAATCGGGCGACAAGGCCAATATTGTTAATTACAGGCCCATTTCTAAATTGAGTGCATTACCTAAACTTTTTGAAAAAATATTATACTCTAAGCTTTCTGTTAGGGTTAATCATATTATTTCTAGTCAGCAACATGGGTTTATGCCTGGTAAATCTAATTTACTAGAATATTATTCTGAATTAAGTTCAATTGTTGAGAAAGGTGGCCAAGTTGACAGTATATACACTGATTTGAGGAAAGCGTTTGACTCTGTGAATCATAATTTGTTAATAACTAAATTGAGTGTTTTAGGTATCAGGGACCCTTATTTATCCTGGTTAAAATCATATTTAACAGATCGAACTCAGCAAGTAAAATTAGCTTCAAAGGTATCCCACGTAATTAATGTTAGCTCAGGCGTACCTCAAGGGGGTCATTTATCACCCATTTTATTCTTATTGTTTGTTAATGAAATCCCGAATATTTTTAATCATTGTAAATGTCTAATGTTTGCGGATGACCTAAAAATGTACATGGAAATTATATCTGAGGCTGACTGTTCTAAACTCCAAGACGACTTAAATAAATTTGAAAACTGGTGTTTGAACAATGGTCTTTCAATAAATGCGGAAAAATGTATGAAAATATCATTTTCCCGTTGCCGTAACCCTACTTCAGCCTAATACTTAATAAATAATCGAGTTTTACAAAATGGTCAACAGCTGAAAGACCTTGGTGTTTATTTTTCCTATGATTTATCATTTCATCAGCATATCCAAAACATAAAACTATAAGCATTAAAAACATTAGGTTTCATTAGGAGAAATTGTTATAATTTTTCAAATTTAATGTGCATTAGAAATCGGATGCATTACAATTCCGTTCTGCATTTATTAAATCTCGATATGCTCGCATATAGACGTAAGTTAAATGATTTAATTTTTATACACAAGTTGCTTAATAATGTTATCGATAGTCCTGAACTCCTAAGTAAATTGTTATTCCATATTCCTTCCTACAACTCTCGCCTACGTCCAACTTTTCATGTTAGTTTCCACCGCCAAAATTATAGTTTTTTCACTCCTATTAACCGCATTTGTATTACTTTTAATAACTTACCTCCCTCTTTTGATGTCTTTCATGACTCCCTTCTTGAATTAAAATTGGCTCTTACCCACAACTGATTTAGGCTCATTTATACTTAATCGTCCAATTTTTGTCATATTTATATATTTTGTTTGTTATCGTTGTTATAAATATGTTTTTCTTTATTGATACTGTTTATAATTTATAATTATTAATCTGTGATCTACTTACTTGAATGTTACACTCTTGCCTTCGGGGCGTTAAATATATATTATTATTATTATTATTATTATTATTATTATTATTATATAGCACATTTTATACTTATTTTGTTGTACACATTTTTTAAATTGAGATAAAAAATTAATATAGATTTGAATTGAGATACAGAAATTAAATTATGAATAGAATGACTTGGGTGTATTTTTTAAAAAAAAGACTCAATTTGATGATTTTAAAGTTCAATTTCTTTTGTATGTTTTTCATCTATTAATTTCGATTCTGTGATAAAATTCTCTTTTTTCTATGTCAATCATATGTTAATGACGAGACATCGTTAATTCTAATTTTAGATCATGTTCACTTTTAATTTAATTATTTACAAAATATATAATTTACACTAATTTTATTACGCTGTACACAGTATACTATACAATTTTTTAATTACTGCCCTTCAAGCTTTTAGGATTCTTAAAGCATCTTGTGTTTCATTTCCTAAAATAAACATTGGACTAAGAATCCTGTTCACTATTCCCGTGGCCTCTGCAGGTGCGGAAAGAGCTTTTTCAAAATTGAAAATCATTAAAAACTATATTCGTAGTACTATTTCTTAAGAAAGACTTTCTGGGTTAGCGATGCTCTCAATCGAAAGTAAATTAGCAGAAACATTATATTATGACCAACTTATCGACCAATTTGCACTTCAAAAAGCTAGAAAAAAACAATTCATTTAGTTATTGTATTGTTACATTATATTCGTTCTAAAATAGACTATTGTTAAAAATAACATTTAACTCGTGTTCTTACAGTTACATCGTTTAATTTGTTTGTAATAAAAGAGGATTTTATTAATATTTATTAAACATATTATTGAATCTATTAGAATAATGAAAATATTTGTGAAGAACTGGTAGGTTCTACCTACCTACGTAGGTTCAACTTGTATAATCTAGACGTATAAGGTGTGACGCACTACTGATAAACATCGAAGTATGTTTGGTTTGAAAACTAATAACGTGTAAGTAATAACAATTTTATATAAACCAATAATAAAGGGCCCTAGTATTAATGGAACTATTTTTCAATAGCCATTTTATGTATTTTGTACAAGTGTCTAGGAAGGGTACCCTTTCGTATAAAAAAATTATTTCGCACCAGGCCCCCCAAATCCTTAGGCGGGCCCTGGAAAGGCACCTTGGGGAGTACAGCAAGTCCATACAGTTGGGGTCCGACGAGACACTTACGAAGTACGGAAGTTTTCACCCGGTTGAAGTCCAGGAGGAGAGAGAAAGGGAGACAATTGATATATAATTTTGTATATTGTTTTTGTTTGTACATTTGTAATGCCTGCCTAGATAGGTAAGGTCGACGATAAAAAAATGCAATTTATGTCACAATAAAAACTAGATTACTTTTTTCTGTAGTGCTAGTCTGTTGTTCCTAACGTAGTCCTTTCCATTCGGTAGTCAGCCGTCGTCGCCGACCATACTCATAGGAGCGAGGTGGCAAACAACAACACTTTTAATTGGTCAAAGAAAAGTTTACATTGTTTTTCAAGAAATACCGTTAGAAGAAGTGAATAGATTTTCAAAAAAATTCTTAAGCATGGCAGGAAATTGATAAGTCTTTTCAAAGCAGGATAAAGTATTAACTAAAGAGTTTTAGAATTACCCAATATCGACTTGTATTGTACATTTAAAAATTCTTTAAGTGTATTCCGGACAGTATAAATGTAGAAGTGTTGAAATATTTTCCCCAAAACCGTTTGAATATCTATTGGTAAAGTATCAGCTGCAGCTTGATGGAATTGTTCAAAATATAAGCAGCACAACCAATACCAATACAATTTGTATTCAGTAATCTAATTTGTATTCCTTTAATTTAAAAAAAAAAATGTTATTCCTCTCTCGCCTGACAATGCGGCCAAAATTTGTGTCTGAAAACAACACTATAACTTTTTTGCTATACTCCATTTAGTAAGTTCATCAAATTCTAGTATTTTGGTTTTAATTCCTTCAATTGAAATATAATAGCTTACCATTATAGAGACCATTTTTTGGGAATGATGATTTGATGCATCTGTTTACATTTATTAGCATATAAATAAAAAACGTTTTAGATTATTTTAGCAGTTTTTGTTTTTTCACAAGCAAACCATTTATCATACAACTTTCTAATTAGTTGAGATGTACAATCCATTAATCTAATACTATGGTTATATTTACATAAATGGTAGGCACAAAAACCTTCATTGGCGGCCAAATGTATTTGATTTTCGTTAAAAGTTTTTGTATCGAAATAATCACTTACTTTTTGGAATTTGTGAGCATTGCTTGCTACTTTATGCCGGTCTGTTTTTATATTATATTGATTGATATTCGATTTCCCACCAGGATCTATGCTGAAAATTGTACTACACACAGTGCACATTCCACTTTGTTTTCTTGGCCAAGTTTTTGAAATCTTCTAATAAAGTCGTTTTGCAGTTTTTCATTAATAACACACTTTCTTTTAGGCATGATGGTTAATGATAATAATTAAAAATACTGACTATTACAGTTTTTAAATTGTCAATGTTTGATAACAAAGAATATTAAATCTTCTGTGATAACTGATAAACTAATGCATTAAGTTGCGAACGATATTATTTATACCACGGCTTAAGATAATATGATTGGCGATTTATATATTTTTTTTATAATTCGGACTGTTATCAGTCTAACGCAATCAACTATAGTGAATAGTCTAATGTCTATACGCGTTTGCACACTTTTTCGTTACAGACGCTCACGTATAACCGTTGAAAAAGACGAGAGAAAGTTTGGTAAGCGGAATATCATCGTGGGCATGCTGTGAAATGTCAGGGCGGTGTTTTTTTGTGCCTGTAGAAAGACGCGACAAAGACACTCTTTTAAAAAATAATAGAATATTGTTTATAACCAGGCACTACAATAGTATCCGATTTTTGGAATATAAGTTAGTTTGTGAAAGTTTCAACTTGAACTGTAATTAACAGTTTAACTTTATATACAATAGGCATACGATTGTCGTCAGAACGAGGGATATTTTCTCTTTAAAGTTAATCATTTGATCAACTTTTAAGATCCTGAGAGTGACCAGCATACGAATACAATCGAAGGGCTCTAGCGGCATGCTAAACATCCCATGCCGCAATACCATAAAAATTATTTGGTATAAACGTCGTTTTTAAATAATTACATTGAAAACGATTTTGATGAAAATGTTGAGTCTTTATCTTATTTGTGATAACTGTGCTGCACAAAATAAAAACAACACAATTATTCGCTGTTTAATGGGTTTGGTAGGAACTAATAGATTGAAAGCAGTATTGGCTTAGTTTTGGTGTGATTTCGGCTTAATTAAAAGAAGTTTGGTGAAGAATGACCGTTTATACACAGTTGACAAGTATATTAATTTGATTTCCGTAGCGAAAAATATTGAATAATTTACTGCTGTTGAAGTTAACCAAAAAATGATCATTGATTATAAGAAATAGTGACCTAAATACTACAAAAACAAAAACATGCTTGGCAATGCCTCATATGGAAAAAAAATTCCGAGAAATGAAAAATCGTCCTTTGCTTTATCTTCTTATCGTCACCTTATAATTTCTTGTTCAAATAAAAATAAAGATAAATTTCAAGAATTTATAAACTCTTCGATTGAATATACGTTTAAACTCCAGTGTTGAATTTTTCATTCTTAAACGACAGAGTAAAATATGCAAAATTGCCATTTAGTGAAAAGAAGTTGGATGATATCAAAAAAATCTTGAAGTTTATTCCTGAAGAGTGTAGTGGTTTTTGGAAGACGATAAGTAAAATGTCTTCCAACTGGGTTGTTGAAGGACATTTTGTCAAAATGAAGAACTGCATATTGATTAATTAAACCAATTTCCATTACTTTATATAAGATACTATTTCATTCATAATTACTAATTTTAATGATACATAAATCATACATTGAATTTTTTTATATTTGCAGTTTTAATAAGAGGGAGAGGGAGAGGGGTAATTGTACCAATAAGTTCTTGTGTTAAAAAAACAATATGTGTAGATATTTTATTTAGAAACAGTGTTGAATTCAGACTTTTTTTCTAGGGGGGCACTGTAAGAGGTGGAATAAATATAATAAAAATTAACGGTATTTATATTTATAAATAACTATATACATGTATAAAAACTAAAAGATAATTGCACCAACTTGGTAATTTAGCTTACAACTTAGCTAATAAAAACTTAATTAAAATAACTTAATATTTCATCTAATTCACACAAAAGTAATAAAAAACTTTCTTCTCGAAAGCTTAGTACAATTTTACCGTCTAAAGATGCTAAATCTGCATTTTTGATGAATGTGTTTACAAGATGTAGCTATAGCAATATAATCATTGAATTTCTATTGCTTGGGGTATTTTTAATATTGGATCATTTAAAATTACTTGAACTTTATAAAGCAGTTCTTCTCGTTTAGAAGCCCATGAAACCGTATATAAATATCTTTGAAAACATGAAACATACGTTTAATTTTGAAAAAAATTGTTGCACATAAATATGTGGGCTCGGTAGTGTATATAAGGTACTTTCCTTCCACCTTTTTCAGAAACAAATCTACGAACTTCACCTTTAGTTCCTGGCATATTTGATGCCCCATCAAAATCACAAGCGATAATATTATCATAGGACACATTGTGCTTAATTAACTCATTGCTTATTGCGTCTTCGATTGTCTGAGCTTTGGTATCAGATAAAACAACAATATTAAGAAATCTCTCAATTGGTTGATTATTTTTTACAAAACAAACACATACCGGGTGATTGGTTAACTATGGGCCACTCAATATCTAGAAGATATTAGACTTTTTAAATTATTTTTTTTTTGTTCTATTATAGTTAGTTATATTATTACGTGGGACAAATTTAATGTATTTTTCAAAATTTTAAAACCATCCCTTATGCGTTAAGACCATATCAACTTTAGATTTTTAAATGGTAACCCCCAATTTTTTTTTGATGATCGTGTTTATTTTTTTAAAATTTAATGTTAGGCGTAAAAACTAGCTAAATCAGACAAGTACTTTTAAAGTTGTAGCTTAGTACTACAATATTATATTATTAGCTTATATGAGATGCTTTTATACGTTTTACATCTAAAGAAAAAAATTGTTTATCGCCGGATCTCACGTTTCACAAAATAAGATTGATTAACGATACGGTTGTAGATTAAAGTTAATAGTTGACGGTTGTCGGTCAATGAACTAATAATAAATCTATAATAATATTACATGGGTAATGTCTTCTTATCTGTTTTTTCTGTAGTGTTCCTAGCGGTGCGGTGTACCTGTACGTATTGAATATTAGGCATTAGCTGCTGTTATGTATGAACAAACAATATTATGAGCCCTAGTAAATAGTTTTTTTTTTTAATTTCAACCATAGGTTACCGTGGTCTAATCACGGTCTTATATAGAGTATATACCGTGGTTCTACCAAAACGATTCGTTACTAGCGTAGATTAATATCAACACAGAACATATTATTATAAAAATACGACTACTTGAAAACTAATCAAAAAGTTCATTATTCTAATTTTTCAATTATTATGGGTATTTAGCGTCTTGGCTTTTACTTTAAATATTTAGCGTCTTGGTCTTAATAAGTGTTACTTGTACTGGTGTCTTAACTAGTCAAATTATTAATTCTGTTAGTGAAAATATTTTTAATAAATAACATTCAACTTTTTGTTTTTTTAGTATAATATTGTATTTCGTACAGTTAATAGATAATATGTACAGAATATATACAGAAATAAACAAAAACTAAACTTAATATGTATAGAAACTATTTTAGCATTTGTTCGAACTGGTTTATGATAGGTACATAAGATGTCAAACAACATCTTTATAAGACATCTCTTTGTTTATTAAAATGTTTAGATAACAAAGGATTCCATAAGAAATACGTTCATCCAATACTTGTGCACTAAAATCAATTTTCATTTTTATAATTTAAAGTTGTAACGCGTCAATTTTAACTATTTCTAGTTCAGTATTTTTAATTATTAAAATAATAATAATAATATATATTATTAATATATAATAATAATATATATAAAAGCTGTATTTATTTATTAACTCTTTATTATATTACCACCTTAAGCCTATACTGTATATATTTCATAGTATTGACTATTCTTACTTATTTTAATGTGTTCATATGAACAGTAAAAGTATGTATTTTATTTAATAAATGGTTGTTTTTCTCGTTGTACGAGGTATAAACAAACATTTAGAGTGACGATGAAAAAGTACAATTTTTTTTGTTTTTGTACGGCTTTTTTAACAGTCATAAGTTTAAAACTCAATAATAATATTACTAACAAACATTTAAATACTATATTATGTTATGTTTATTATGATAATAGTAAAATAAAAAGACAAGTAACAAGACAAATAATACGCTTATAAGATACGAATAAACATTTTTATTTGCTAAATCATATTAAAAAACTAAGACTAAATAAAATTAACATATCTATAATTAACTTGTAAATAATAGAGGTACAACATATTGCTGTATATAGTGATGTATAGGGTCCGGCAGTGAAACGGGATGATTTTAATACTTAATTACTATTTAATGAATGAATAAATTTTAATTTTAATAAATATAAATATATAGTATAAGAGTTACAATTGTAACTCTTATACTTTATATTTATTAAAATTAAAATTAAAATGTATTCATTCATTAAATAGTAATTAAGTATTGAAATCATCCCGTTTCACTGCCGGACCCTGTATTTATAGGAAGTTACCTAGGGCGGTAAACTTTGTTTGATGATTTCCCACTATAAGAAATCCATCTCCATTTACATATTTAAGTTAAAAAATATTTATATGTATATTCATTCAATTTACTTTTTTACACTTAATCCAATAGTTAACATTTTTTTTCTTCTATTTTGTATTTTATAATTTTATTTACTTTATTACTTATAAAAACTTAATCGTAAACCACTGGAAAATTGTCAATTAATTCTGTAATAGCTAATGCCAAAACTATGCCATCATGAAAATAATTTCAAGATTTGGATTAAGACAATAACATATTTTAGAAATATTAACATTCTCAGCAGCATTTTAGATTAAATTAATATTAAATAAAGAATTTATCATTAATAATTAATAAATAATGTATAATAATTATAGATATGTTAAGTATATGTGTGTTTAAATAGGTACTTAGAGTTTAACAACTTTATGTCACTTTTAAAATGATAAAGTACTTTTAAATTATTTTATTGAATTACATTTTTAGCTGAATAATCAAATATATATAGTTGTCTAATATTTGATTTGAACTTGTGAATCCATCTTATTCTTCTTACTGACTTAATGGAAAACCGTTATCTGCAATAGTGTGCCACAGTAACTAAAATAATAATAATAATAATAAATTGTTAGTGAAGAATTCATAGAAATTAACTAAATTATTGCAAACTGATGATCTTATATATTTTACCTTAAAATAAAACGCCTATAAATTTACTGAAAATTGAATACCACAACATTCGAAAATGTATTGATGGAATTGGTTTAGACTGATTGACTACAATAATATAATACACCAAATTTGACGTTGGTAGTAGTGTAGTTGTAGACAATAACAAATATCAATTTAAGTTGAGATAGTCCATATTATTGAACATACTGAAACATATAATTAAAAAAATTAAATAAGTTTCTTAGATACTTAAATAATTATATGGTTAAGCAACAAATATCAGTATACACATATATTTTTTATAATTATACAAGTATGATAATTTTTAAGTAACGCTTTTAATAAAACATATTAAGGGGCCTCTCACCAGCATTTATTAAGGAGTTTTGTATAGACAATTTCAAAAAACATTTTGTCACTGTGTTAGTAACTGTTTACTCGTAAATGAACATTAGTGTTAGTGAGCAATTTTATGTATATAATATATATACATCATAATTCTCCGATTACGGAGTCGTGACCGCGAAAGTGCGATAACAAGAAAAATGTACTGTCATAGTTACCCATATATCGTAATTAACAATATAACGAAAATATTTTCATTACCTGTTGACTGTTGATTCACACACACATAGCAACCTAAAAACTGACTATGGATAAAGTGGTATTTTTGGTATTTTTCCTTAATAAAAAAAAATTGACTATAGATTTTTGAGAAAATTGTACATGTTATAGTTCCATTATCCACCTTCGGTCTAATTTTGAGATCATAATCTCTAAAACATTGTTTGAAAAAGTGAAATAAAGAAAAAATGTCTATTCTTCTAGAGGAAAGAGTTTGTGATATTTTTTTGGTTTGTTAATCATTTTACTACTATGTTAGTACATAGTACCATTTTTGAAGAACAATTCATATAAATTTGGAACTTTCTCTACTATTTTTAAAAAAGTTATAGAGCATTGTAATTATAAGTTGAAAATGTTGTAAATTTTTTGGGTGTTTTTCTCGATTTTGAAAGGGAAGAGGTAAACTTTCAAACTTTTGCCCCAAGAAATTAAATTTCAGATTAGATTTCTTATATATAAAGTAAGTACATGAAGAAATCGGTTTAGAGGCACAGAAGATACGTCCAGACACAAAAATAAATACAAATAAAAACACATCATTGTAAAAACAATACTTTCTCAGCTACGCATCGAAGCTAAAATAATCAATTGTTTTTTAGTAAAATATGCCGTTCTTTAAAATATAATACATAACGACTCGTATAAATCATAATTAGACAAAATATTATGTAACTCACGGAGCATGATCTAACTTCTCTCTCTGGACAGTTTTTTTATTCAGCGTGATTAAATTCCCTTTATTCTTTATCCTGCGAGATAAGGGTTTCCTATACTTAGGTTTATACTTCCTAGTAGTATTATTATTCATTATTATATGAAATATAAATTATATAAAATATGAATTGTATAAGACGACCTGACGATGGACAACTTCAACAACGCTAGTCGAATACTCGAATGACTAAAATCAGTAAAATCTAAATTGTAGAAAAACGGTCATTTTTACAATTCAGTATAAATTGCAATGCCCGGTCAATGATCCTCGTTTTAATAGTATTTTGTTATACACTGTACATGACAAAATATCTAAAAATAATATCCTTATCTGCAATTTGCGGGTGCCGTGCGACGGGGGGCTATAAAAAAGCCGAAAATATTTTAGCCGACAGTATTTTAGCCGAAAGTATTTGGTCCGAAACGAAATTTTTAATGAAAATTATTAGATTTTTCTTAGCTTGAATTGTTGATTTCCACATAACTTACCTACAATGTCTGAATTTTACAAAGTTAAAATATTAAAACCACAAATTAAGTCAAAAAACAATTTTAAAAACCCCAAACGGTTAGTGATAGTACTCGATAGTGATCATACATATTTATATAGGTAAATCATCCTACTAAATGAAATAATTAAAATATATTCAAATAATGCCAATTTAACGTGAAATAATATATCGTTCAGTTCGTGTTCAATAGCCGACCGTGCAACACGTGTTCTTATCGCACTATACGTTTTATAGCTTTTCGATAGCACAGAAAACACGTCGACATTCGGAAAGGTAATATTTTTTAATTAATATATCGCCCAACCGACTTACATTCAAGCAATGAATAGAAACACTACGGGCAATTCGCCCAAAAATCTCACACCCAATCGTTCAATTACATCGACATCAAATATAAATCATCCCACACTTAAAACCAAAACAAATAAATCACCATACAAAAGCGCGTCGATTCTACAATCGACCAAAAACATAATAGTGCCAGGTACCGACCGTAATACCGGCGGCCCCTCCACCTCAACGTACAATCATACCTCACGCATCGCAACCAAGACTCCTCTACCACTCTCCACCCTAACCACACTGTCCAGTGATAACACTCACACCACAAACACTATCGCTCTTCACACAACTAAAAATACAGCCACTAATGACCAGCCGATAATCTCTACACCAAATATCATGAACAATAATAGTATAAACTTCGCATCTGCTGTTGCCATGGAAAAGACTCCTAGCCGCGAACAAGCCTTCGTCTTCAACACAATTGATGGTATACCACAAAAAGACTATATTCTAGCAATAGGAAAAATTGTCCCTCCAAAAAACATAACGTTCATTTCTAGAATATCGAATAACCGTTTTTGCATCTTTCTATCCAGTAAACAAATACTCGATAATCTAATGCAAACAACCCAATCAATCAATATTAACGATCAAATTATACCAATACGCAGATTGCTAAGCCCAGCCAAAAGATACATCATATCAAATGTATGCCCATCGATTCCCAATCAAGCAATTACAAACGCCCTTAAAAATTTAGACATAGTACCCATATCACAAATCAACCACCTCAAAGCGGGAATCAATATAGAAGGCTTCGAACACATAATGAGTTTCCGAAGACAATTATTCATAAAACACGAAGACATTCCCAAACTTCCGGACTCACTAGTAATTACACTAAACGAATCACAGTTCAGAATCTTTTTCACTGACGACAAAATAACCTGTTTTTTATGCAAAGGCAGCGGACACACTTCAAACAATTGTAAAAATATTGATGACAAATCGGAAAAAAAAACACCTTCCAGCCCAAACAAATTAAACAAGCCCGACGATATCACTGTAGACCACACCGAATCAATTGAAAATATACGCCCTCCTACAAGTCCAACTCTTGATATACTACTTGACCATCCAAAAATGGATTGGAACAAAGATACCGATGAAACAAAATTTTTTCCTCTAACCCAAAATTCTTTCGAGGAAGCTCTATCCCGCACACCAAATGAACCTCACTCTGAAAAACAAAACGAAACCACATCTAACCCTACAACCCAAGACCAAATCAAAAGGCCCTTATCGGATACAACATCCCAAAAATCCCTCTCCTCCCCAAAATCAACTCAACAGCCAACAAAAAAAAAACCAAAAATTCTCTCACGTTCTAATTCATCTAACCAATTAGATGATAAAAATTTAGACAGCGCTCTCAAACCAACAGAACCATTCTTCAATAGTAATGAAAACAACTGTTCAATCACTTATTTACAATTTAAATACATAATGGATAATTTTAATAACAAACAAATTAATATCCATTCGTTATGCGATGACACTAACACAAATATACCCTCTATTATGGAAACAATAGAAAAAATCCGACCATACATTAACGAACGCTCTATGAAAACCAAATTAACTAAATTATCCAACCTACTATTTCAAATTCAACCCCTTCTAGAAAACAATGAAACATTTTAATATCAAATCAGTTCAAGAACCAGCAAAAATACAAAAACATCACTCATGAAAACCAAAATATTACAATGGAACACCAACGGGTTCTACAGTAGACTCGATGAACTCCAGATATTAATCAAAGAACACTGCCCTTCAGTAGTATGCATACAAGAAACCAATTTCAATGATAGTAGTAACCCCACTTTCACACACTTTGATATATATAAACGTAACCGTTTCTCCTGCGCTAGAGCTAGTGGAGGAATTGCAACAATGATTAATCAAAACTTTCCGAGCATAGAACTTCCATTTTACACCGACCTCGAAGCGATAGCAGTCACAGTTACGCTTCCCCACACAAAATTAACTGTATGTAACATATATATACCCAACCAAAGAGATTTCTCTCTATCAGACATCGAAAAAATAATACAACAACTGCCCTACCCATTCATCTTAGTTGGTGACTTCAACAGTCATAGCGAAACCTGGGGATCACACAAAACAGACCACAGAGGGAAAATCATTGAAGAATTACTGACGCAGGATAACTTGATACTCCTCAATAACGGAGAACCAACCAGAATCAATCCCTCTAACGGACGCCCTTCCTCCATCGATCTTTCCATAGCTAACTTATCCCTCTCTCACAAATTGGAATGGTGTACCCTGCCATACACACACAACAGCAGCGACATATACCGATACAAATCTCCATCAACCTTCCCCTTGACGACACTCATCTGGTCTACTCATCTCGTTGGTCAATCAAGAAAGCCAATTGGAATCTCTTCACCTCCCTAATAGAAATAAAAACCTCCAGTCTCTCCTCCCCCTCACCAGAAAACACGGAAGCAGTAATAAGGGAATTCACCGACATGATCACAGAAACAGCCAAATTAACAATAGGAACCTCAAAGAACAGCTCTCCTAGACCTCGGGTCCCCTGGTGGAACGACGAAATTAAAACATCCATTCAAAACAAAAACAAAGCCCTCAAAAAATTCCAAACATCCCTCGCTTAAGAAGACTTTATTAATTTAAAAAGAGCCAGAGCACAAACCAGATATATAGTAAAGCGCAGCAAAGCCTCGTCGTGGAAAGAATATGTATCCAGCATAAACAACCAAACGGACTCCTCAATAGTATGGAAAAAAATCAAATCCATCAAAGGAACCAACAGGAACACCATCCATTTTCTCAAGGACTCCAACCTCACAACCTCTCATAAAGAAGTAGCCAATACCCTAGGGCAAATGTTTCAAGACAACTCTAGTAATTTCAACTACGATCAGGAGTTCCTCTCTAATGCACATAAATTCAATAACCCCACTAATACCGTGGATCCGCTTGATAGTGTACAAACCCATCTGAACTCCCCTTTACTCATAACAGAACTTGAAAATACACTCCGTAACTGCAAAAGCAAAAGCCCGGGTCCTGATGGAATCCCATACCTATTTATTCAAAATTTGCCAAAAAACGCTAGAATATACTTACTATCAATATACAACTCTATATGGACTAATAAAACATTCCCTGACTCATGGAGGCATGGTTATGTCATTCCTATCCTTAAGCCTGACAAAAATAAATTCCTTCCCGACAGCTACCGCCCTATTTGTCTTCTCAACACTATATGCAAACTACTTGAGAAGATAATCAACAATCGCCTTACGTGGTTTTTGGAAAAATCCACATACTTCACCCCAGAACAAAACGGTTTCAGAAGCAATAGAAGCACCACTAAAAACCTCTTAAACATTAAAAACAATATCCAAACGGCCCTACAGAATAATCAAAAATTAGGAATCATCAGTTTTGACATCGCCAAGGCATACGATACAGCTTGGAGGCCCAGAATCATTTACAAGCTTAACCAAATTTTGTCCAAAGGAAACATGTTAGAATTCATAAACAACTTCCTCTGCAACCGTACCTTTCAGGTGAAAACACCCCACTCTCTGTCAGACTCCTTCACGCAGGAGAACGGTGTACCCCAAGGGTCCACTATTTCAGTAACGTTATTCCTAATCGCCATCAATGACATATCCGCAGGAGTCCGCCACCCTAACTCTCCTTTGCTATACGCAGACGACTTTACTATCACATGCCGTAGCTCCAGTAGTACCACTATACAACAACTTCTGCAAGACTCAACTAATGAACTCATATCATGGTCTAAAATGTCCGGCTTCCGTTTCGCTCCGAACAAAACAAGTCTTATACTAATCAACCAAAGAAAGAAAAAAGAAACCATTTCAGTAAACATTGGCTCCCACTCTATCATGAACAAAACCCAAGTAAAAATTCTCGGAGTGATTATAGACTCTAAAGCCTCATGGCTACCTTATATTCGACACCTCAAAAAATCTTGTATCCCTAGAATCAACATAATCAAAACACTCTCTCACACCTCCTGGGGAGCTAATACTGGTACTCTACTTAAAATTCATAAGATTCTTATCCTTTCCAAAATTGACTACGGAGCCCCCCTTTTTTCAACATCCAAATCATCCCACATCAAAATATTAGATCCAGTACACAACACCGGGATTCGTCTATCCATTGGCGCTTTCCGATCAAGCCCCATCAGCAGCATCCTCAGCATAGCGGGCATTCCCCCCTTGGACATGAGATGGTAAGAACAAACATGCAAAATTGCTGCAAGAATGGCAAGAGCCCCCTCCGGCCTCCAACACTCGCCGAATCACACATTTGACCATGTATACAAAAAGTACGAACTAGAAAAAATAATAACAACTGAAATCAGTATATCCCCGCCTTGGCTCATCTCAATGAATATTAACCTGGGCCTACACCAACTCCCCAAGAAATCCACCTGCCCTAATCACTTCAAAAACCTTCTCAAGGAAATTTTGTCCTCCACACCTCAGCATTCACTTATTTATACGGATGCCTCTGTCACAGAAAACCAAGCTGGGATGGCTATTGTCCACGGAAACACACAAATCCAATGGACATTATCCAACAAATGCTCCATCTACACTGCAGAAGCCATGGCTATCCTCAAAGCAATTGAGTTTGCTATAAACAAGATAGAAGTTAACCAGGCCATAATTCTTAGTGATTCCCTCTCTAGCCTCATCAGCATCCAGAACCAATGGAAACCCACCGACATCGCAAGAAAAATACAGAACACACATATCAGGGCCACTCTTGCTGGTAAACACATATCCTACATGTGGATACCAGGACACTGCAACATAAAAGGCAACGAGCGCGCTGACATGGCCGCGAAACTGGCCCATTCATCCAATGACTCCCTCTCAGCTCTGGACTTCTCATACCAAGACGTAAAAAGAATCATTACCAAAAACATACATGACCAATGGGAAAACAAATGGGTTAAATTAACATCAAAACTACACGAAATCAAACGAACCACCTTCCCTTGGCCTTTCCCTGAGAACACCACGAGAAAACAGGAGACTTCCATTACTCGCCTCAGGATCGGTCACACACACATTACTCATCAACACCTCATGAAGAGAGAAGAACCTCCCGTATCCACCTGCTGTGGCACCCCCCTAACTGAATGTTGGAGCTATGACCAGGACAGGAGAAACGCAGACCTGCCAGACCAGCTTTCCGAGTCATTGAACCCAGACCCACACAACGTCAATAGCATCATAGATTTCATATACAATTCCAAGCTTATCAACAAAATTTAAAAATATAACTGTTTCTTTCATATAATTACTCATATATAATGCATAAGATTGTTATTTAATTATGTAAAATAATGACAGTCCAATGACCACAGCTGTCGCGGACTATATTTAATAATAAAAAAAAAAATATATCATTAAAAAAAAATATATAAAAAAACTAAAATAATTTTTATTTTATGTAGTGATCACAATTGTACAGCTTTAACAAAAAAATTTGAAATAATTAATGTCTTAATTATTTGTACATCAGTATCGTATGTGTGTGCACGTTAAGAAACTAAAGCGTTAAGAGAAGTCGGTTAAGACACTGTATAATGAAAAAAAAACTGTCAATTTAAATTAGGGTTGAGTATAGAGATTAGATAGGCACTAATTATTAAAAAATACTTCATAAATAACAAAAAATGAACTTCTACGGTGTAAGTTTTCTGTTGGCCGCAGGCAAATTAATCGGTGTCGGCATAGGATAACAGTCTGTAACCAATGGTAACAATAATAACTACTTATTGTATTAATTAAAGACAGAGTAGATAGAAGTAGCAATCAATCTTCTAAACGGACACGCGTCGGTTATGATTTCACTATAGTATTGGCCTAAAACAAATAATTTACATATACATAAAATAAGTCAGTAAGTTATTTAATTGAAAATAAATAGTAGATATATATGTCAACAAACAATATGAAATGTATCGTTATCACCACACACAGCGGTTTGAAAAAGATAAGAATTTTGTACATCTAATTAATTTGATAATTTGGTTTAAGCAAAATGTAATATACTACTATACAATATATTATTATATATATTCTAAATCTAAAAAACGTACCAACATCCAACGACGCATATTAATAGGTAATGTTTGCACACTGGGAAACACGTCGATTTCTCTTGAACGAAAACCGTGAGCGAATTACGGACAAATATGTAATTAATAATAACTATTATACGTTTAATATATAATTGTATGTATATAATATAACAAACTACAAAGACAAAAATTCACCAAAAAAACAAAACACGCCGTTCGCCGTTTTTAATTTTTATTATTATATATATGATAACGTTTGACACACCGGGAAACACTATTGAATAAAAAACTACGTATGACAATGAACAACAGTGTAATTAATAATAATAATAATAATTTTACGTTTACTTTAAGGAAAGTACAAACTCGGCAAAAAAAACAACACAAGCCGTCACCGTTATTATTTGATACGATAACGTTGTGACATGATAAAAACGCGCGCCAACGCCACGCGCTGCCTAAGCCACCTCAGATGCTTGTGTTATGAGCGAGATGTATTATATGAATCCCATGGAAGAGACGATTAGGCGACTGGCGGGACGTCGGCTATTTGAATTGACATTTTATATATTAGAAGATAATGTAAAGAAGATAATGTAATTGATACCTATTACCTACTGTTAAGTTTGTGATAACAGTATAACACGGCTATAACAACAGTAGGTATGGGTGCCATTAAAGCGCGGGAAATCCGCACATGTTCTACTCTGTACACTCGCAGGTATACGCATTTATTCCAGGTGCATACCTGCGAGTGCCTACCTACTACGGTCGTATAAAACAAACCGGTTTCATGGAAAAAAAACCAATTCACTCTAGTAGGTAACATAGAATATCGATGATTTTTTATTTTATGAAATGCGTACGGCGTACGCTTTAGTATTGACATCTGACAAAGGCTTTCATTTGTCAATATGCACAGCGTACAGGTATGTCGTGCTGATTCAAGTAGTTCAGGTGTATACTGTTTAATTTTACATTTCTGTTCTTAACATTTTTATATTACTTTTTTAATTGTTTATATTAATTCAACAATAAAACATGGCCACTTCATATTGGCATTAGCTTATAAAGGCCACTAAAAGAACCTTAGTTTTAACTTTTACCAGATATTTTTTTGAGGTTAACAAATGAAAGCTTTACTTTGTCACATTAACACACACACTAGGTAAGTAAATTATTAAGAAAAAAAATTAAATACTACAATGTTTATTATTTAAAACTGTTTACAATTATTTACAAATTTTACTTTTTTTTTTTTACAATATTTACAGTTTTTTACTATAGTTCACCATATTCTTAAAAAACTGTCGAACACGCTATTACAAATAGGACATCGGTTGTGTTCCAACCTGGCCACACAATCGGAAAACAAAACCTTATGGCCACATGGTATTAAAGCGTGGGTATGAGGGTTGTCCCCACAAACAACACACCTTGTGTCCTCGGTATTGGAGGAAAGCTGTCCATCGTTAACAAATGGCACACGAACAAATGGCACAACAATTTCATTATCAAAATCTTCCTGCCAAACTTCCAGCACCATGTCTTCCGGGACAATAAAGTCTTCTTCGTTGTATGTTAAATTTTCTAGATTTAATCAAAAGTAAGTAGACAATATAAATTAAAAATTAAAATAATATTAGATAAAACAATTTGATTTTTATACACACCAACTACATCGTTAGCATCAGGACCTGTGGTTTCCACATCATCTTCAGAATCTGTAATCAAAGTCAATGCTTATTATCTACTATTCGATATGCTTTATAATAAGATATAATAGGGTAATGTAAATGGGCTTAAACACGGTATTTAAAAATACCTAGCTGTAATTGAAATTTAAATTATTAGTTTCCAAAGTAAAAAAACATGATTTAAATAAAGTCTGTTATAAAGATATTTTTATCTAAAACAGCAGGTACAACAAGTAAATTAGCTTTTTTTATTTATATACAATTTTTGTAATAATTTCCTCCGTGATAAGTGTAGATTTATTTTCAATCGTTATGTTAGGTACAACTAAAATTATGGATATCCATCTTCAATTTTTAACTCAATCTCATTGAGTTCATCTTTTTTTTTTGATCAATTATCAATAGTAAATCACTAAAGGAATCATTAAAGAAGATTTCTCAATGTTATTATTTTTTTTCACTTAGCATACATACCATAGGTGTCGTTGTTTTGCCAATTAAGTTCTCTTTCGAGATATCTGTCAGTACTATGACAGCACTGAATCAAAAACTCCTTCACCGAGATTGATCCAGATGCCAAAAGTGCAGTTGAATTTCTTATTCGTATCGAGTTTAACAAATATTTAAATTTCTGACTTCTTGTTACTGGAAGTCCAGTACCTAGTTGACTAACCACAATATGCTGTTTAGCACTTATTATCTTCAGATGATCTATAACCAGTGCCGGATCTAGGATATTTGACGCCCGGGGCTAATAAAAAATTAGCGCCCTTATATAGTACGAGCTACAGGGGTCGGAGTGTCAGGTGTTGTCAACACAAAATAGAATATTTAAATAGGTACAAATAATAAAGTATAATTTTATATTAAAAATGTTATTGAAACCATATACTAGTCAATATTATACTTAAAAACGATTAAAAAATATAAACACATAAACAAAAATTGATTTTTAATTGGTTATTTTGATTAAGTAAAATAATTGTATTTGTGAAAATTTAAAAATTAACTTTTCTAGATTTTTTTGCTGCGAAATCATTTATTATATCTTCATAATTAATTTGCCTTGCTATTTTATTTTCTATAGATATAATCGATAGGTTATTTAGTCTTGCTTGCTCTGTAGTGGATCGTAAATATGTTTTTATTAATTTTAATTTGCTAAAGCTTCGTTCACACGAAGCTGAAGTAACTGGCATTGTTAGATATATTTGGTAAGCAACGGATATATTGGGATATGCATCTTGAAGTTTATTTTTATAAATAAAATTCAACATTTCAAAAAAGGTTGCTTTTTTTAAAACTTCACTTATGTTGTAAACATGCTCTTTGAAGCTCTCTAATTCTGAAATGAACTCAAATTTGTTAAGGTCATTTTCATATTTATTGCATAAATCTACTCCGGATCTTTTTAAGTCTTCCATAGGCCATGAATAATTTATTGTTGGATCTAAAAATGAAAAATCTTGAGCGATATTTTCCATTGATTTAAATCTTTGACGTAGTCCTGTTAAAATATTGTCAATAACATTTTTGATCATTATTAAAAATTTTTTTTCTTCACTTATGTTATAAAAATCATCTTCTGCAATTTCTCCGGGTAAAAGTTTCTTTTTTCGTAATCTGACTTTTGGAAATTCAGTTTCTATGCCTAATGCTTTAGCTTTATTCTTTGAATCGGATAAAGCCTCATTTATACCTTGCTCTCGAAAGTTTTCTAATATTTTAAGGAGCCTTTGAAGATGTTTGACAGCTACATCAATTGTTAATTTTGGTTTTTGTAAAATTATATTAATCCTGTCAATTGCACTGAGAATTTTTTCCCAAACCGTAAGCATACAAATGAAAGGTAAACGTTTAAGTGATCTTATCAAATTATCTGCATCAAATTTTGTTTCTTCTGATAATGTTTCTTGTTTAAGAACGTCAAAGCTTTTAAAAACCATATCCAGTTGAGTATTTAAAGATTTTATGGCACGATGTTTAGCTGACCACCTTGTTGTACTATACCCTTTCAATGATAACTTTAAATTATTCATTAGAACATCCCATCTTTGCGTTGAACTTGAAAAGAAATTAAATAATTTTTGTACGATGCCGAAAAACGTTTCTACTTCAGGTATACTTTTTGCACAATTAACACCAATTAAGTTTAAGGAGTGAGCTGAGCATGGAATGAATCTTGCAAGTTTATTAATTTCAATTAATCGTGCTTGAACTCCTTTAATTTTTCCACTCATATTTGACCTGTTATCATATGATTGTCCTCTACAATCTGATATTCTAAGATTATCTTTTGATAGAGAATCTAATATTTCTTCTGTTAATGATTCACCAGTTTTTTGGTATACACGCACAATCTTAAAAAAACTTTCTACAATTTCGCATTCACTCTCGTTATTTTGTAAAACATAGCGAATAACTTGGGTCATCTGTTCTTGGTGTGCAATGTCCGGTGTACAATCAAATAATATAGAATAATATTTCGCCTCTCTTATTTTTGAAAGAATTTCATCTTTAACTCTTTTTGCAATAATCTCTAGAAACTCATCTTGAATACCATGAGAAAAATAAGACAAACCACCTTTTTTATGTCTTTCAATATGGTTTGATAATGGTTCATGATAATGAGACACTAGATTAACCAAATTTAAAAACTTTCCACTTTGGTTTGAACTTCCCACACTCGAAACAATTTCATTAGATCCTCGAAACGCACTTCCTTCCATTGCCAAATGCATTATAATGTCTATAATTGTCAGTAAAACGGATTTCCAGTGACATTCTTCTTTTCTAATAGAAAGTTGCAATTCTTTATCTATACCCTCACACTGATTCAATGCAATTTCCAAAGAAGTCCAGGAACACACATTTTTTTTATGTATTGGTGAATTTTCATGTAATGGAATTTTTTCGGTAACTTTTTTCCAATTAGTTAAGCCAGTGTATGCTAATTTCGATACGTTAGATGAGTTTTCGATTTTAGTAAACAATTTACAAGGTACACAAAAAAGTGCATTTTTATAAGAAGAATAGCTGAGCCATGTCCTTTTTAATTTTTTTCCATTCAAAAGTATCTTAAAAAAACAGTCGGAATTAACATTTCTACCGTCTCTTTCCGAATTACTAAAATCATGAATTTCAGTATAATTGTACCTCATTTTCACTAAATATGTTCTTTGTGTATCTGTAATATTTAGAGGCCATGTACCAAGATCAGCAAAATTTAAGTTTATGGTGTCTACTTTATCGCAACTGTTTTTAATCACATCTATAGCTATATCATACTCCACATCACTATGCGCAGGCTCTGTAGAAATAACATTTTTTGTATTTTTTTCTTCGGCTATAATAGTTGATGAACTTTCAGCGTTTGAAGGAACCAGTTCTATAAATTAAAGGTAAGTAAAGAAAGGTATGTTTGTGATAAATTAACTAAATTTATTTTAACTAATTCATATTCAGTAATTAGATTCATTAATTCAATTGTTTTATGAACACAGAGTTAAGGTACTACAATATATACATTTTTTGGATTGTACATATGACCTCTGATTAGTTTTTATGTTTTAAGCTTGTATTAGCTGTTTTGACTAAACAATACTTATAAACAATATTTATAATTCAAATTAGTAAAATTAAAAATACCTACTTAAGTCTAAAATGTTAATGATTTTTATGAAATGTTTTCATTATTTAATATTCAATACTAAATTTTATAAATTTGTTTATTAAGCAATAAAAATTAATTTATTGTTACAAAAAATTAGAATTCAATTCAATTTAGATGTTTGAAACATGTTTTAAATAAAAGTTCAAAACAAAAATTTTAAACATCTCAATCCTGATTAAATGTATTACACAACCTTCATCCGGGAGCGCGGGCGGTAGATTACCGCTCCATTCATAAAAACGCGCGCAGGAATAAATTAAGCACGATGAGGAAGACGGGAGAGGTTTGTATTCTCAAATGACATAATATGACACTAGGTGATAGTGTCATACTAGCTAAAGTTTCATGGTGACTTGTCTAAAGTAAATGTAAAACGTACCAAGTCGAACTAACCTACAATTAAGCGGTAAATTACCATCAGGACGCGCCCGTTTATGGTATTATTTTTTTTTATTTACATTTTTTTTTTTTCTAAATTTTTATTTTTTGTAGGTATATTATATTTATTTACCATAATTCAATACTAAATGTATCCTACAACGATATTGAAAATTTTACTACAACAGAGAGGCGGTAAGTTACCGCCGCGCGCCCGCGAGTGTTACGGAAAGGGGCGCCCCCGGATGAAAGTTAAATATAAATATATAATTTAATTTGACAGGTGTTAAAATTGCTTACCACAGGTTTCTGTTTTTGTAAAGAAATTTACGATTTTTGGTAATTTTTGAACATTTTTTTCAATTTCTTGTTTTCGTTTTCGATTTTCAGCCCCACTAAGCTTTTTCTTTGAACTCATTATTTGTTTTTAGGTGTAAACGTGTAATAAATGTTATAATAAAAAAATATATGAGACGACTGTGGGCTGCTCGTCAGGAACAAATGAACGATAAAAATATTATCGTAGGTACTTTTTTTTAACAAAGAATATACAATAAACATTTATCGTCGATCGTCAGGTTGGGTTTTCTCCGAAAACAAATAGACTGATAAAGACTGGACAACTATAAAAGACGTCAACACCGGACAAAAATATAAACAAAAGATAAATATATACGAATAATAATAATATTATAGTATTAATAGTAATAATATTACTTTTTCTTGATAGATGTTTGGAAATATTTTATAATTTATACATATTTTATTTATTTATTATGGCTTTTTTTTTATTTTTCATATACTTAAGAGCGCCCTTATACCAACAGCGCCCGGGGCAAGGGTACCCACTTGCCCCCCCCCTAGATCCGGCACTGTCTATAACCAAATAAAAAACATACACACATAATATGTGTGTTCAGGATTATTCATAAATTCTGTATAGTATTTTTTTTGATAAGATTTGTTTTAGCCAAGAAAGTTTTAAATAAAACGTTTATTATAATACTGGAAAAAATACTTCTATTGTTTTAAATACAACTAGATTACACATATACTAAATGCAGTTAGTTTGTTTAAATTGACTGTGGTTCTCAACATAAACTACATTTTGTGATCTACCCTCGTTAAGTTGTATTATTTTAAGTATACCTAATCACAGGTTGTTTTTATCAAATTCGTTTACTTATCGATAAGGTCCGAATGAACCGATAAGACCTATTAATAATAATAATTTTTTTTTCGTTTAGTCCTTCGGCACGCTATTAATTACTTCTAATTAATAGCCTTTACCTCATAAACTAGAGTCAATTCTATAAATCAGATAATTGTGTTGTACCCTGCACTCTAAACTTATTCTAAATTGACTTATAGACTTATTGTTTACCATTAATAAGATAAACCAAAACAATGATATTTTAACTATAAAAAAAAAAAAATAAATAATTAAATTAATCGTTTTGGACATTTGAATTCCCGCCTTTAATTCTATTGCATGTAAAGGGATTCCACCGCTCATATCAATCTTATCATGAAAGACCAACAGTACACAACAACACACACACACTAGTACATATAATTACACAGCAGTTATTTCAGTATTTGGCAAATTATACAACTCATATAATTTCGACTATTTGTATTTTTCTTTGCGTGAGTGTATAGTTATCGACTTATATTATAATGAAATTTTGTTATAATCACCACAAGGTGATTTACCGTGATAGAGCGTTGGTTAACAGTTGATGTATGAGTGAGGGTTAATTTTTTGAGTGTCCGGTGCTTTTTAGATAGCCGGCAAGTTAAATTAAACTACATGTCCAAAAATAAACATAAATTCAAGTTCAATAGGTTTGGTCCAAGTTATAATGTTTTTGAGGCCTCAACTGTTTCTAAACTTAACGTTTATAAATAAAAACAAAAAACTATGGATCGCACGCTTGATCGAACCCGCACCCCTCGAATGATCCCTCACGTTATTAACCACTTCACCATCTAGACACATTAGTTGTTGTTGGTAATTCTTGGGTATTTAACATAAAACCATTAAAACTGAATAAATTTAAAGTCGTGTAACTCAAAAACTAATGATTTCGGCAACTTTTTTTGCGCCATCGTTTCTTATAAGTCACCATTGTGTCAGCCGTATTTGACAATAATAACATAACATTATTATACATCGCCCTCGGCCATATTTATTAGACAGTGATAACATAGTTGACTCAGTAAAAGCGAAAAGCTTCACTTAAGCAATATTTAAATCATTGCTTTTGTTTTTATTTAGTTTATGTTATTTGTTTGTATCACAGATATTGTACTGTTCATGCCGTACAGTTATTGTTAGTACGATAACATTTAAGCTTTGTTTTAACTTGTTTTCTTTTAAGTTTAATATTTCATGGAGTTATCAATAATCAGAAGGTACATATTTAGTAATATGTTCAATCATATTTTTTGTAGTTATTAAAACATTTTTACTAAAACAACTAATAAAATCTTTATAGTAAAACTTAATATTAATATTACTTAATATTTGATAGGGATATCCACAACAGTAAACATTGTTTAGTTATGTTCCTTTAGAAGAAGCTTAGGTTTTTTTTTTATATTGTGTGTTATGGCATGGGTTGTTAGTACACCGCTAGCGACGGCTAACCGGTCGGAACCTCGTACCCCTAGAACCCTATATTGTGTAACTTGTGTTTTTATTAATAATATTTATAATAAAAGGTTACTTTCTAGATTAATTTTGTTAAAATTTACTTACCTAACATTTTCCACAGATTTGGGTGCGTGACTTGAAAAGTTTGTTTAAGCGTTGAGTGGAAGCTTTCAACGTTGTTGTTTGTACGACGAGGTTGCCCGTGCACCGAAAAGCATTCTGCACCCTTGCGAGTTAGCCAATAACTAAAGTTTTAAAACTACATTTTACACAAGGCTATCACATGTATTGTCACCTAGACACACTCTACTACACTTATACAAAACCATGTATCACCGTCTCATACCAACCACACTAAACCAGCTAAACAATTATTTAAAGTTAACCAGTTAAGTTACCTGGTAAAGTCCGTAAAGAATCTCGGCAACAACACATTATTATTTGCCGCATGGTTTTTTACTTCCTGGAAGCTTTCTTTCACTCTGTTTGCAGGTAACAATGCCAAAGCCGCACACATTTTAAAGCATTTTTTTGCCTCAATGCTTTGTTTAAGCTGTTCTACATAGCCCATTTTTTTTATGTTTTTCTGTAAAGCCTAAATAAAAAAAAAATGTTATTGGATGTAGTTAAATTGTAAATTTACAAAAGAACATATGGATACATAGCCATGCACTATTTGTGCCCAAGCCGGTGGAGTTGACGCCGTGTATCAAGTTCAGACAATTTACAATGGATGTTTTTTTTTTTTCGTGTGGACTTATTGACCGGGATTATAGGTAACTTGGTCCTCACCGATCGGCCTAGTGGTGTGGTTTGCCACTAAAAACCCGGGTGGTCACCCATCTGGGATCAAGCGGTACCTTGCGGCAGCTGCGGTGTCCACTGCGCCACACCGTACCGGTACAATGGATGTAATGATGTATGACGGACAGTGGAGGCCAACACTCGTGCGGAGGAGTTAATATAAAGATGGTAAAGAAAAAAAGGAAGAAGAATTGTGATAAAAACATTCAATAATATACAATAAAAAAGACTGCTTATTAAATAGCAAACCTGTACATAATGGAACCAGCATGAATTTATCTATGCCTCTGGATAAATTTGGCGAAACACTTTATGCAGAGCGGATTCGTAATCTATCATAATTATTAGTGGGCGCACTTTTGGAAATTTTGCATGAAACCTCTCGACAACTTTTTGGTATGCTGCCTCAGTTTTTGATTCCATTAGAACGTAGCATACTGGTATTGACTATTACAATACAAAATTAAAATTAATCATAAAATAATATTATGCGACGTAAGAAAATTTACATGGTTTTGTAGAATCAAATGTATGATAAAAAGTTGTCTACATTGAGGCATAGATAGAACCACTTTAAACGTTGCATCAGCATGCAGATCAGTGGTGCCTTGCCGCACCACAGCACTGATCAGCTCATGGCAAGCAAACATAATGTTATATTTGCCATCTGAATCTACTAACCATTCTTGATCAAAAGAGCTGTTATTGCATTGAAACCTACGAAGACATGTAAAATTATTCAAAAAATATGTACCTATTTGAATTGCAGTTTTTATTTATTTAAAGCAAACCTGTCTACGTTGGAGTCAAGGTATTCACCGAGCTCGCGTATAGTCGAAGGCAGAGGTGGTAACGTTTGCCTTTTGGCTTGCCGCATCGTCGACTCAGCAGATGGCCAACTATACAGCAAGGCCGCACTTTCGTCACTGTAAGAATTTCCATAAATTTAATATACTTACATCGTTACTCAAATCTTCTTGATTGTACATTTTAGAGGTTATACTAAATTTTGTAATTTTTACTAAATTACAGAAAAATGTATAAATTTACTATAACAAACATATTTTAGGTCTCCTACTCTTTAAGAGTTATCAAAATGCTATTTCTTTCAATTGTAAATATAATTTTATTTAAACTTTATCTTTCAATTTTCTTTTAGCTTAACTTTTTTCCATCGTGACCCTATTAAAAGTTGTTCTTTTATTATTTAATTTCAAAGTAACAAATTTTAATTTTTAATTTTTATTTATTTTTAATACAGTATATATTTTAAGTATAATTTTATTTAACAGCTTTTCTTTTATTATTTTTTTATTTTATTTAGTTAGATACTATACCACTGTCAGGGAAATATAATACATACTATTAATTGGTGAACTTACTTAGCTAATTCTTCATCATAGATAACCCTTAGTGCTGTCGTTTCCACTCTGGCTCTTTCGACCAAGCGATTCCTCAAGTTCCTTTTAGCGTCTTGGTCTTGAAAATTATTATCAAATGCGTTATGTGTGTGTGACTTATTTATTCTAATTATACCATCTGCAGTCTGTACTGCAGTACCTTTGCAGTACACATTGTTGGTGGCACACACATAGTAACTGCATTAGGAAAATATATTATAACAATTATATTAAATGACCAATTTAGGTTTAGTAATAATAATATAGATTTATGTTGTCACTTACCGTTTACCATCACGAGTTTTATTAAGTTTGTAATGGAAACCCTCGTGATCCATTATTATAGCAATAATAAACAATATTAACGTTTAAAATTATTGAATAAATTCAAAATTAAAAAACGAACACGGTCAGTTAATAGACGCTGTTAAACAAATGTCAAATAAGAAAAATACTCTTTACTGGCACAATCCAAATACCTATTGTGAAAAACACGTTAGAAATTCAAAAGTGGGTACTGTTAATAGACGCGAAAATTAAGTAAGGTTATAGTCAACAATAATGTTTATGTTTTTTTATCAAATTATAAAAAGGGTTCGAAATAAGATTTTTTTTTTATTTATTTATTTGGTGGGAGAGACTCAACTAATCGGGATAATACAAAACAAAAACATATCGATATTTTCGTTTATTGAAGATGCTCCGATATGTTTTTTCTTGCCTTATATTTTGCAAGTAAGGTAGATCACCTAAATTCCTAACAAATCTTTATTGGCCTCACACTCATATTTGTTAATAATTGTTATAAAAAAAATTTACCAAATATTAACCTTCGGTGTTCTCTAGAGCAAAATCGGTTTTTAAAACATAATTTACATCAAATATGTCGATCTTAAAAAATAAAAATATGTTTTAATTTATTCTTAATTGTCGAATATTGTCATTATATTTATATTATTGTATTGTGTATCTTAACTGTCCAAACATTGTTTCTAATTATTTGTGATGTAATTATCTTATGTATTTTGATATTGATTATTATGCTGTGGTGTTGATTGTGGCAGCCCAAACTGCGGGCATCTCGCTAATAAAGTTCTATCTCTCTATACTTGTAATAAAGTAATAAGTTGTACAGTAATATAATTAGTTTATTTATTGATTTACATTTTTCCTCGTTAAAATAATTTTAAGCGAATTTAACATAAGTGTCTGGGAATTGTTGAAAAATAACCGAATTTTAACAGTAAATAGATTTCTTAATCTGTGCTTAAGCATTTTTAAATTTCCAATAATAATTTTGGTGAATTTAGCATTAAATTTCTCAACCATTCTATTTGGGAAGATGTGTATATATTTTATCAGTAATTATAAAGAGTTATATTTTTTAATATTCATAAACATGAATTTAAAAATGGTCTAGCGGTTTTTTAATTGGCATAATAACATGCACACTGGTTAAATTTTCCTACAACAAAGCCATTCTTTTAAACAGTGTTAAAAGACTAATATAGTATTAAAGTAATATGCGTAAGAGCTGCATAAATCTAGTCATTTTTTACGGGTTGTATTTAATTATTTATCAGTTAGCACTTAGCATAAATTAAATTTAAGTGACTGTGTAAAGTTTAATGTTATAGTTAATTCTTTACGTTGGACTATAAAAAGTTAATATAAGTGCGATTAACTCTAGGTATAGTTCAACTATTCATCCTGACTATGATAATGCAAATGGTGGACACATATAATTGTGATTTTTAGGTTTTTGTGATGCAGTGAAATCCTAAGATAACTAATAACTAATTAGGGCATTAAAATTGAAATCATTCGACTACTATCATGTAGTTGTTACGCGAATGTTGATTAATGACTCTCAAAACTTAATTTTTTGTCGAAGCTACTTCTATTAAAATAAAGTAATTTAAAAAATCATCTCCATTCTTCTTACGTTTAACTTTCATTGCTTGGTGTTTGGAAAATTGATGCAGTGGTTTCCCGCTGCATTCTGCATCGCAGTGGCACCTCATATTATTAAGAGGACGCTACCCACCCGTAATTTATTCATGAAAAATGGTTTTGCGGGGAACAATAATGTGAGGGCGGTATTTAGAGTAGCCGTATACAATTTTTACAGTGGACAGAAAAGAACTATCTACGGGGTAGCATTTTTAGTTTTTTGAACTTAAAACGCTACCCCATGGATAAAATTCTTCTTTATACATTGTGATAATTAGATAAATTTACTGTTAATACTGGCCTCGCGTACTTGTCCCGCGCAAAGCATTTGACATTGTAATTTATCCTATAGAAATATAGAAAACTCTAATTTAAGATTTTTCATAAAATTGCCTATACTCCTTAGAAATAGCCTGAATAGCGTCCTCTTAAGGGATGTTATTCAGATATATATATGAAAAATCATAATTTCTCAAAAACTTATAGTATCAAAAAAAATTGGACGTGACCTTAGCTGGGACGACGCCAAAAATATTTCAAAAATGATTTATTTCAATGATTTTTAATTTCTCAAAAACCAATAGTATCTATTATTAGTAACCAATAACTTTTTTCATTCGAACATAATGTAATATGTATTAAATCTTTAGCCACTTCAACAAAAACATATTTTATAATTAGCTTGTAATTAATATTGTGTTTGTATAACATATTTATCTTTCAACTTTATTAATATTATAGGTGTGCCTATTGAGTTTAGGTGCTGCTATAAGTGATAATTTTTATATTAATTATACCGTTTAAATTAGTATGTAATTTGTAAAATGTGTTTTTGATTGCAACAAATATCTAACTTCTCTTATTGTTCTACTGTAAGAGGTATATGGACTACACCTAAACATTTATAATGCCGTTGGCACAGCCGACATTCGCTCACATGGCAGTTAAAATTATTATATAACGTTTTTGGCATTTAAACCTTTGTTAGATGGGTGGTCTACAGTTGTAACTCTAACTCAGGTACAAGGTGTACGCCAATCACACTTTATTTAAAAGTGATCGAAAAAGGACGGAAGGATAACAATATAATGATTATACTAATACATCTATGTCAGCTAAAAATTCTTATAAATGGAATTCCATATACCTATAATAGTTATTATGTATCAAAAATAATAGTATTTATTTCTAATTAATTATAACTGGTGAAATATACAGGATGGAAAAGAAAAACAAGTAATTCAAACAATTACATTTTTATTAAAAACAAAGTATACAGGATTATCATAATATATTATTAATAACTTAATATTGAATAGCAGTAAGTTGACGCTCTCGTTTCTAGACACACTTCTAGAACCTCTCATCTAGTGAAGGATTTCACACAGCAAAATTAGCCGTTTGTGGTGTGACACTGTGACCCAGCTCATCAAATTTGTAATACATAATCATATCCAATGTGTTGTTTCATCTACAACTAAAGCTGTCTAATAATTAGTAGGTAGGGATATAATATCTCAGTTTGTTTAAGACAAATGATATAGCTTCGTCATATAAATACTAATATTATTGAAATTCATATTTTTATTTATTCCATTTTTATTAAGCATGACCTACATGATAAGGATGACCCAGATCAATCGATATATTTCTATTGGGATTGAAAAAACTAAAGATATTTCTAAATATCTGTAAGTATAAAATATAATATTAATAATATATTTTGATATTTGCAACTGGATGATGGTAACGATATTCCTAGTGCAGCCTGCATAGGATGATATCGATTCTTAACAAAAATATCGACATTTCGGTATTGTTGATATATTATATTGCGCATCCTTATATGTATCCAAAAAGATACAGTGCCAAGTTAAGGGTTAAAAACGATTTGATTCGAATCATTTGTATCATTCATTTACCCCGTCTCTAGTATATAGTTAATCAGTTTATTAATCATATACTGATAAGAAAAAAATTGATAAGAAAAATATGTGTCGGCTAAAATACGGTTCTGTCAAAATATTTTCGGACGATTTATTTTCGGCTAAAATACTGTCGGCCGATTTATTTTCGGCTATAATACTGTTCTGTTAATTTATTGTTCAGTAAAAATACAGTTCTGTTTGTTTGTGTTTCTGATCATTTATTTTTCGGCAAAAATACGGTTCTGCCGATTTATTTTCGGTGTTTTTACGCGCCCCCCGTGCGACGACGACGATAGCGGTCGATAAGGCATGTCACGTACTCGCAGGCACAAGTCAATACACTGTTTGAAACCACAACATTTGAAGCTCGTTAACTACTCAATCGATTTCCCTAGTTTTTACACCTAAAATTAAATTTTAAAAAAATAAACAGGATCATCAAAAAAAAATTGGGGGTTACCATTTAAAAATCCAAAGTTGATATGGTTTTAACGCATAAAAGGGATGGTGTTAAAATTATGAAATATATATAAAATTTGTCCCAACTAATTACTATAAAAGTATATAAAAAAAGTCTTATATCTTCTAAGATATTGAGTGGTCCATAGTTAACCAATCACACGGTATAGATAATTCAGATTTATTATTTATATTTGTAATTCATCGGCCAGTAAAGACAAATTTTTACCGAAAATTTCTTTGTCTAACTTATCATCTAAAATTTCTGAAGCGCAACATATAAATTCACCAGCTGTAACTTTACTCATGTATGTTGAGCGGTTACTATTCGCATCAATCCAATTTTGAAGTGAATCGCTGCTTTTCACAATTAATCACTTGATTAATGGCTTATACTTAGTGGTGTAGTAACATAAAGCATATGTTTAAGTTTTAACTATATTTATTAAACTATCATTTTGTAATAACATATTATATATTCAAATTTATACTATATGTGACATTTTTATATAACTATCATGTTATTATTATTCAATATACAACGCGCGTAGTGTGATATAGAACCTCTTTGAATAATTTCAATAAACTCAAAATACTCTAATAGATAGCGTACATATTCATTTTAGGCGTAACATTTACATAACAATAGGTTCATTAAAGAAGGAGTTAAACACACGACTCGACACGAACTTATCCGAGACGAACTTAACCAACACAGAAACGCACTATTTAACCCAGCCCACAGCGCAGCGAAGCGCAGTTGCTCTCTCACATCTCTCTTACAACCTTCCTCTCCTTATTGTGTGGACGCCAAAGTCGGGTAGCTGTTATCAGTCCGCCGCGGCCACCAATATCCTTTCTTTCCTTATTGTATGGACGCCAAAGTCGGGTAGCTGTTATCAGTCCGCCGCGGCCAACAATATCCTTCCTTTCCTTATTGTGTGGACGCCAAAGTCGGGTAGCTGTTATCAGTCCGCCGCGGCCACCAATATCTTTCCTTTCCTTATTGTGTGGACGCCAAAGTCGGGTAGCTGTTATCAGTCCGCCGCGGCCACCAATAACATAATCCTTCCTTATTTATCCTTACACATACATACGCCGAGTCCGTAGCGATATATAAAAATACTATATTCATTACAGTTCAATTACTTAAATACTTTAAACCGTACGAGTTTCTTATCACACACGTGTCATTATTAACCAACAAAAACACTGTTGTTCTTTCGTTCATTATATACATATACCTATACCTAATTACTTTCCTCTTAAAAGTATCGTTAAAGGTCATTAATTCTAGCGGTCGAACAATCCTATTACACCCATGTGACTATTTTTGGTCAGCAAGGAATGTAGTCGGCTTATAATAACTCAGTAGACGTGGTTATTTCTGACAAGCGCACTGATTATTATAATATCATTGGTAGACCGTGTACTGAATTACACTTTAACGAGAAACAGATGGTCATAAGATAACGTTAAAACGCCAGTGTTTGAAATATTTTATGAATGAAAACATTCGTGTTAAAACAACGTTCACTTCGGCATATCAAGATCACATACTCAAGGAATATCGACAAGGTCATAGAGCTTCGAGTGACTCCACGACAAGGTATGTACTGCATACAATATTATAACACTGTGTAATATTAAGTCTAGAGGCAGGAAGTGAGCCCTTGTAGTAAGCATACACACATGCACACCCCGATTAAGAGTCGTTTTCATACTTATTTAAAATACCCATTCACCGCCGCTTCCCCGTCCTTTTCTTTTATTACAAATTGGCGCCCAACCAAAAGCTTATACCTACAAAACACAATTTTTCTAAGCATTGTTCAAAAATAATCTTTATTTTTCCCTTTTCTCTAAAAAAAATATTCTTTCTCTCACATTTTTAAAAAAAATATCACACACTTGTTTAGAAACATATTAATGACTCGCACAACAAAAGAACTTTTTATTTTAACTGCCAAACAGATTCTCATCAAATTAATAATCCAATACAACGATAAAATAATAACAAACTATTTTGAAATCATTCAAATAATTACAAATATAATCTGGGACATTTCTACAAAATATGACATTGATGTAAACAACTCCCTTCTGTTCCAAAGATTTTTTACACATCATATCAGCAATCGTCAAACTTTTCCTATCTCGGACATTACTTTAATAAACAAAGTAACGGAAACACTTCAATTTATCGTCAAAAATTCAGTACACAAAATATTTCATTCAATTCCAAATTATACAGATTTTATACAACTAAATGAAAAAGAGACATTAATTTAAAACCTATGAGTTCAGTACACACCGTTGAAGTCACTAATACAATAAAACAATTAATTCAGAAAATCATAAGCACTCATAATTCCCCTGTTGCATTTGAAAACAAAAACAAATTACAAACCTTTTTAGCCAACTTACTCTGGACAGTAACAAACGAAAACAACAACTTCTCTCCAAAAACGTTATATGCGTTTTTACATTTTTTTGAATCCAGACTAATTAGAGGAATCATCTATCCAAAAACTAGCAATGAATTAATATTGGAATTAATATTAATTTTGGAAAACATTTTAAACAAATTATCTCCCACGACTATTATTCCCACAAGTGAACATTACACAGACGACCTCACAAACATCTTAAGACAAATTATTCGTATATTCATATCACAGGCAGATTTTTCAACTGAAATAACCTCCCACAATCAATACAAAAATTTAATAAAACAAATTTATACACAAGCCCTCAGAAATACTAATATCAAAGACAAAGAAGCTATAAAATATTGTCATACGATCTTATTAACCAGAACAATCAGAAGTTTTATCTTTCCTGCAACGATTCAAGCGTTATTCCTGGAAATATAACAATTATTAGATTCCATATATTACACGCAAACATAAACAACACCCAACAACACGTTTCCATTATCATGTCAAATGGAAAATGACCATTTAAATGATATTTATCAATTGAACAACTTAAGTCAATTAGAGTGGTTAAAAAAGGCACCTATTAACTCGGTTACGTCTGAATTATTGAAGCGCAAACTAAAAGTAGAAGGATCGCTGACGCAATTGAAAGATCGCCTATCTCGCTACTTCGCAGGCGATTGGCACCCAAACGATTTCTCCGTAAATATTGAGACCACAAAAAAAAACATGAATGATAAGACTCCCTTCTGTAAACCCGGAAATTTCTCCGGCGCCATAAATGAATCAGTAGATTTATTTTTAAATAAGTACAATCGCGCGGCTAAAATAAATGCATGGACAGAACCCCAAAAACGATCCTTTTTGGCCATATATCTGTCTGACACAGCACTTACTTTCTTCGAAAACCTCGAACAAAATAATGAATTAACCAATTGGACCCAAATTGAAGAAGCACTTAGATTAGAATTTGAACCTACGGCCCAATCGCACCTTTTAAGAATCATGATTGACAAAAGAAAACAATTATGTGACGAACCAGTCTCGTCCTATATCAACGAAATTGAAAGTTTATGCAAACGGATTGACGCAAAAATGTCACAATCTGAATTAGTTCACACGATAATGAAAGGTTTAAAACCACAAATTGTGCGCTATGTTGGAATTCTAGACAATAAAAATTTACAGGAACTAAAACAAAACATTAGAAAATACGAATCAATACAATTCATGATTGGAGATGATAACGAAATACAATCGCCACATGATATTAAAACACAAATAACAAAAGAACATTTATACAATATTCAAGACACTAAGACCCAAAAACAAATTGAAATCATAGCTCAGCAAATTTCAAAAATTGAAAATTTCTTATATAATTCCAAACCATTACAGAATAATGAATGGACACAAACTCATAACAACAATAACTTCAACAGGAACAACAGAACAACCAACAGGAATGATAAAACAAGCACACCCAAAAACAACAACTCTCAAGTTAACAACGAGAAAAACACAACAAAATGCAACCATTGCAATTTTACTAATCATTCAACAGATAATTGCAGATGGATATTACAATGCGATTTTTGCAACAAACGTTATCATACAGCAGAAACATGTTATTTAAAAATCAACGAATCAAAAAACTCGAATACAGGTTAAATACTATCATTGGAAATAAGTATTACCCTTCAAATCCAATGCTACAACAAAACTCACATAAGAATGAACACATCATTAATACAATAATAAAACACAATAGAAAAGCAAACGCTTTGTACATTCTTGCAAAATTAAATAATGAAAATATTCAAATTACAATCGATACTGGAGCCAACCTAAACTGCATTCGCCCAGATTTAATTAGTGAAGAAAAAATTAACAGAACACTTAATCATAGTTTATTTGGCCCTGATAAATCTCCATTGATGCAGTTAGGTGTTTGTACAATAGATTTACAAATTGAAAACACATCATTTAAAATCACTACGCACATCATACACAATTTAAGTAGCACCATAATATTAGGAAATCAATTTTTATCGGACCATATGGCAAAAATCGATTATTCACAAAAAATAATTATATTAAATGGCAACATTAAAACCAAAATTATGAACAATAATTTTTTACAAAACAATAAAAACATACAAGATGATAAAAATAAAATTATACAATCAATTAGATCAAGAAATATATCGGAGGTAAATATTGAAATAACCAATATACCACAAATATACTCATTAGTCAATTGCATCTCCACTGATCTTAAATATCTAACACAAATACATCACGATATATCAAACAAGTATGGGAACTTAACTCTTTTATTAAATAAGGAACAAATAAAATTAGGTCAAGTCAATACAATCAGCAACAATCACATAACAATACACTATATGGCCATAAAAGAACAACATGATATACCTACATCGTATTTAGACATATTTGACTGCTTACATAATCTCAAAGAAATAGCAATCAATAAAAACTATAACTTCATTGCAATAGCTGTTAATGATATAGTTAATGAACAACTGCAATGGGACATCATTAAAGACATTATATTTGATATATTTTTCAAAACCAAAATTTACATACTCATATGTCATTCACCAAAAAATAAGTCTGACACAGAAATTTGTAACACACAGCAAAAAACCATAAATGCCATAGACAGTACAGATATATATAAAGAAGTATTCTCCAAATACAACATTGGAGAAAATGTTCTTTCAGATGGAAACTGCGGAATTTATGCTCTTATCAATTCTATAAACGATAATAAATCACAAAGGATTGTCAGCCTAGCAGACATCTACAAATTACTAAAAATAGACGATCTACCAAAATATTGGTGGAATGACGACGAATTAGCTTCATTAGCTAATCATTACAATTTTGACACATATATTTATTCAGATAAAACCAAACTTGGTTATGTATATGGCACAGGCACACGACCACCTGTGGTATTATATAATTCACAAGACGGTTCACACTGGATCCCTGGTAGAAAATTATTATCAGAAAATAAGACATCAAACAGAATTCCAATTAAAATCATAAAAACAGAAAACTTTCTTCCATTAGATATAGTCATAGAAGCATGTCACAATTTTATTTCATTAACATCTCACAACAATGAAACTATTAATATGATACATGAAGCAACAAAAGAACAGATATTTGATAGAGATGGCACACAAATAATAATATCACCACAATTAAATGTTAATCAACATAACAAAGTTACCCACATTCTAAAACAATACATACACTTATTCTCAACTGATACTTCGAAAATACCAGCAGCAAATGTCTCACCCGTCGAAATAAAATTAAAACCACATACAACAACACCAAAATTTCACTCACCACACAGAATTTCTCCTTCTCAAAGGCTAGAGTTGAAATCACACATAGACAAATTACTAAACGCAAATATAATCATTCATACAAAATCAAACTTCGCAGCACCAGCCTTCTTAGTCAAAAAGAAAGACAAAATTTCACACAGGTTGGTAATATCGTACAAGGACCTCAATGAACGAGTTGAATCAGATAATTACCCATTACCCAGATCGACTGATTTATTTAGATCTTTGGAAGGATCAACATACTTTACTTCATTAGACTTGAACAGTGGATTTTTTCAAATTCCAATTAAAAAAGAGGACCAATACAAGTTAGCATTTACGTCTGCTTTAGGATTATATACATTTTGCAAATTACCTCAAGGCTTTAAAAACTCAAGTGCGATTTTTCAAAGAGAACTAAATATGGCATTTTCACAATACTTGTTCAAATCGGTAATCATTTTCATAGATGACTTAGCCACATTTGGACAAAACTTTGAAACAGCTTTCTCAAATTTACACCAAGTCCTAAAAATACTAAAACAATACAACTTTTCATTAAAAACCTCGAAATGTATATTTTTTTCTCATAGCATTGACCTCCTTGGGCATCAGATTTCGCAGCACGGTTTTCAGCCTCTACAAAGAAACACAATAGCCATAACTCAATTTCAAAGACCTCAAACTCCTAAACAAGTTAGAAGCTTTATCGGAATGTGTGGGTTCTATCGTAGACTAATAAAAAACTTTTCACAAATAGCTAATCCTCTATTTGATTTAACTAAACATGATTGCAAAAAAATTCAATGGCTACAACAACACGAAGACGCCTTTAATTTACTCAAAAAAGCATTAACCAATGAACCGGTACTCGCACACTTTTCAGAAACTAAAGAAACATTTCTAAGTGTCGATGCCAGTTTAATCGCCCTAGGTGCTGTTTTAGAACAATATGACGATACTAACAAATTTAGACCAATAGGTTTTGCATCACGAAAACTTTTGCAATCTGAACACACTTATTCGTCAACCACACTTGAATTATTAGGATTATGCTACGGTATCACATATTTCAGAGAATACTTATATGGAAGAAAATTCACAGTTTTTTCAGATAATATAAGCATACAATACTACAAAAATTTAAAAATACCATCAGCTAGAATAGCACGTCTAACGTTAAAAATTCTTGACTTTGACTTTGTCATTAAACACAAACCTGGAAAGGATAACAAAGTTGCAGACTGCCTTTCTAGAGAAGTCCTAATGAACATAATAGACGCTGTAATATTTCAATATGAACAAACAGACAGCAACAATAACTCAACAGAAACGAATGAACTAACACAATATAATTATACACAAAAAATCACAATGGATGATAATACACTTTATTGCACAGAAAACACAGATGAAATCAGCACTGACTCAACACACAAATACTATGTTCATACAAACGACAATGAACAGAATGTTATACAAAATATAGAAAACGAGTTATCTAAAGACATTGACATAATTAAAAGTCAACAACAAGATGACTTTTGTCTCAACATAATAAAAGCTTTAAAAGGAGAAGAATGTCCCAACAAAATTAATAAAATGGCACGACGATACACAATAATAGATGATATCTTATATCTCAAAAGAAATATACCAAAACAAAATATAGAGAACCTATTAGTTGTACCACAATCCTTAGTCAATAAGGTAATTTCGGCATACCATTGTCCGCCGCTTGCAGCTCACATGGGCATTTCAAAAACAATCAAATTAATTCAAATAAAATATTTTTGGAAAAATTTAGTAAAAGATATAACCAATTTTATCAAAACTTGTCACTCTTGTCAAATTCACAAAAACGCGCCTGGCAAGCCAGCAGGCCATTTACAGCCTATACAATTATTAACTTGCAAACCTATGTCTCGATATACAATAGACTTCTTAGGTCCTTTACCAAATAGCAATAAGAAAAATTACATCCTGGTGATGACATGTCAAAGCACTAAATTCGTACTCACAAAAGCTACAAAGGCAGCAGACGCAAATTCTGTGGTATCTTTTCTAATACAAACTATAACAACTTTCGGTGTACCCAAAGAACTTTCGTCAGACAGAGGCAAGCATTTTAAAAATAATCTTTTATCTGAAGTATGCCAAAATTTCGGAATAAAACAATTATTCTCTTCAAGTTATGCTCCTCAAACACAAGGATTTACTGAAAAGATAAACGGCGTTATTTGCCTCGCTATAAAACACTACATCAAGGACAACGATCAATCTAGATGGTCTTATTATTTACCATTCATTACACACGCTTATAACAATTGCCCACAAATTTCAACTTCCATTTCTCCCTTTTTCCTTTTACACGGATTTAATGCAGATATTGGATTAGACCATATTTTATTATCTGAACAATTACCATATGACATTAAAAAATCTTTGGAAGATCTAAAACAAGTTAGACTAAAGATACCCGAATACATAGCCAAAGCACAACACACACAGAAATCACAATACGATCAGAGACACCAATTAACACAATACACTCCTGGCCAACTAGTTCTAATAAAATTTCCATTTCAGCAAGCGAATAAAACCCCTAAACTAGCCGAAAAATATAGAGGCCCTTTCAAAATTATATCCAAAATAAATGATGTTAATTACCTAGTTGAACTTTTATTAAACAATAAATTAACAAAAGATGTCATTCATATTAGAAGATTGAAACCATATCATGCAAGAGAAAATAATTTAACACAAGACATCGCAACTTCGTCCAACACGCAACAAGGTAAATAATTAATATATCCACATTAATACACTACACAACACTTCACATTCATCACACTAGCAAAACGCATTAACAACAATAAAACCAAAAATGAAACATACGATGATAATAATTACAACATTTTCATTAATACAACTATCATATGTATTCATAGCATATGATTGTCAAGGCCCGAAAATAAATATCACTTCCTTTAGCACATTAGACGTAGAATATTGTCAACCACCTACACTAAATAAAGTTACTAAAATTCCAATCATAAAATTACTACAAAAAACTGAATCCCAGATGATTCGATATCGTTCATGTTATGTGGTAGCCGATTACCTCGTATCAAGATGTGCATTTTTAAGCGACTTACAAGCAGTAGAAAATGGATATTTCACGGAAATTATTGAACTCTCATACCACCAATGTCACGAAATGCATGAAAAACTAATATTTAAACTACCGAATGGTAACATAATATCAAATCTAAGGGTAAACCACACACAATCATTTGCCGCAATAATAGCAGGGTCAGTAAATAGAGACGGAGATTGTACGGGAGATAATTTTTCGACAGAAAGGCATTCTTGGAAGCAGGTCATTGTGCAAGTAAAATATCAACTATCTTTAACCGACGGAACAGCAATCGCCAATTATAGGGAAGACACTATAATTCTACCGACCGGCACAAGGTTAAAACTCTCACAGTTATCCGGCACTGATCCATTTAAAGGCCTAGTAATATGGCAAACGACAAACTTAGTCTGTGACATCGACGAATTCACAGTGATATACAATGGGCCAGCAACACTAATTCAGGCACTTAAACATGGTGACACTAAAGAAACATTTACATATTTAGTCGAAACTGATAAAATCGTATTTGCCCTAAAACGATTACACTCAGCATATGCTTGCTCCGTTGAAATATTCACGACAGAACACCCACGTTTAGTAATTCTAACAGACTTAGCACACATGTCTCATTTTAATTCTAAATCACTACCTGTACATGAAACAGATTTATTGGCCTATTTCAATTCTAAATTTGTTTACATTGAGCATTATTTAAGTTCAACTGTAACTTCAATGTATATAGATTTAGTTATGAAACAATGCAATTTAGAACGCAAATTGCTAATTCAACAACTATCTATTGCTTCATATAATTTAAATGAATTTGCTTACATTATGGGTCAAGGTCCAGGTTTTGCTGCCCTAAAATCAGGAGAAGTAGTTTACTTATTAAAATGTAAACAAGTCGACGTACAACTAGCAAAACCAACAGCATGTTTTAATGAACTAGCAGTGACATATCAAAACAACACCAGATACTTAACACCGAAATCCCACATATTACAATTATATGGAACTGAAATCAGTTGTAATGAACTTTTACCTGCAGTTTTCAATTTGGAAGGCGAATGGTTCTCAATGAATCCTCATTACATCGATGTTCGTACACCACAGATGCTAAAACCACAAGCAGATTTTTCATGGTCTTATAAATCACCAGAAAATCTTATGAATGCAGGATTATATAGCAAGGAAATGATTAACACCTTACAGCGACATCTATTGTTTCCAAATGAAATTCTTGCAGCTGAATCTAATCTTATACGAGGGTCACTTCTTGGATACTCTGTAATGAATCAAGGTCTAAAACTTAATTCATTAATAGACAAAGATACACTCAGTGAATTGGTCGAGGAAAAGATTGCCAGGTTATGGGGATGGTTTACTTTCCTTGGTAATCTAATTTCTGGATTTCTCGGTATCCTATTCATATATAAAATTATTATGATTTTTATTAACACAACTCTAAATATATCAATATTATATCAGTCGTTTGGTTTTAGTATAAAACTATTAGCAGCATTATTTACAAACTTAACACAGTATTTAATGCATAAATCCTATAAACAACAAGGTACTACTGACAATCATGAACAAAAACAACCCTTAAAGGCGCCAAACTCAGACGAACAAGCAAACATCATCTTGATGGACAATATCAAATTTGAAATGGACAGACCACCACCACCGAATCCACCAAAAAGGGCCTACCCTGTTTTGACAAATGAGTATCTTAATATACCACATTATCAAACCCCCAGAGCATCTTTATAACTGCTCTTGTAAAAAGTCACATAAACATTACAAGTTTATTACATAGGCAAGGCACCCCAGATAAACAACAATAACACTGTCACTTCAGCACTTAAGCAAGTTAAAATCCAAACAAGGAATCGCACCCCTACTCCCTCTACAAAATTCACAAAAATCGAAAAAAAATCCCTTAAATAGAATATCTTCAGGTTGTTTCCACTCAATCAAGTTTCGACCTTGCAGATGTTCTATCACAATTTCATAATTATACAAACCTTGGTTCTTATTTTTATTTTTTTTTGTGCTGTGCTAATACGATTTTTTTTTTATAACAACAACTTTTTTAACGTGGACTATTAAACAAACATTTGTCTAATTGTTTAAAACTTTCGTATTTTTTTTTTATTCGGTGTTAATTACAACTTTGTGTCAAATCTCTTTATTTTCTTAAACCATGAACAACAAGATCACTTACTTTGCCCTCGACACCAAATTCGGGAATTATCAAGGTAAGGATATATTAGTTTCAGGTGCCATTAAACAGGCAATTGGCAATGCAACCCCCACTCGCCTTAGAGGTCCCCCATTAATTATTTCACACCCCCAATCTAAACCAATGCCAATTCACAAATATGATGCTTTTCGGCATCATGTATATAACTATCTAACCCCTAAGCCAATAATTAGATCAGCAATTCTCAAACAAATAGATATCTCCTTCACTACTGACTATAACACACTCAACACTGACTATATTAATAACTACCTCTCTCACGATCCCAATCCTTTCATCATCCTTTTTCACGGCCACTATGACTATAGAATTCTATCCAAACTTGACATAACAACACCTTTTCTTAACATAATTGCTTCACGAAAACCAAACGATACTTGCTTCCTTTCTTTGCACTCATTTAATGATAAAGAACCCATTTGCTCAACAGCAATGGGTAATTTACACAAAAATGGAAATTTACTTAACCTTACAGAAGCTCACAATCTAATATGTAACATAACACATTGTGAGCTAGAAGCACATGATCCGGTATTCGATGCCCATAATACGGCTTGTTTATTCTCTTACTTGGCAACACGTGTAGGACTTGACCACATAGAGCAACACTTAAAGGATCAATTCTAGCTCACAAAGTAATCAATGTTTTCAATTTACTTCTCACCATAACAATCCTTAAATAACTTATAACACCTTTTTTTTTTTTTTTTTCTCTCTCCCTTTCACAAAATAACAACTTTACATCACTCACAAACATTTTTGTAAATCACAGTTATCGCCAATATATCAGGGTCAAACTCCACAACAAATCATATAGGAATGAAACATGAATCATCAAACATTCCCACAACCTCTCACAATTCAATTAACAAAAAACCATTCAGAATGAAAAAATCTGTATCTTTGGAGGATCACAATTCTTTTCTAGAACATAACGAAATATCATCTGACGCGAAATCGCATTTTCAAGGTATGTCCCTGGTTCTTAGAAAAATTTATGTATCACAAATGTTTGACAAAATTGATTGGAATTCTAATGAGTCTTTCAATTCTAAATTAAAATATTTTTATAGCTTAGACAAGTTAGATATATTTACCAAGCAACAAATGCGCACAGCATTTCGCAAACAATTTAATAAAAATACAAAAGCACGAAAATCTTAAAATAAAACATAATTTACCACAATAATCTAATTAACCTTAAATAACTCCATTATCACCATTGATATTTCTTTTACAAATCAACTTAAAAATTAAATCAATCATTCATCAACAAAAAATACCATAAAAAAACATATCACATCCTATATCACACATGAATCAAAATCCTCATAACAACATTCTTTTTTTTAGATGCATAAACTTAATTTCGAACACAAATTACATAATATACACCGTACGCAATGGCGGGGAAATGGTGAGAAATATTATTGGTCACCCTCTGGCTTTCCTTTTATCGTAACTAGTTGGAACAACCAACTTTTAACAAGAAATTCTCAAATAAAATTAGCACCTATTGCGCTTCAATTTTTTCATAATAACCATCACGAAATAAATTTATACAAAAAAGAATACATTAACATATTAAAATCAGACGATAAAAACAATTTAGTGTATCAACATCCTTATTCCATATCAATCATAAACAACCCAATTAAACATTTTAAAGATGATAATGACAACCTATATTTCTTTGACACACTAAATAAAATTTTTCATCCAAAACCATTAATGAAAATTCTCACACAAGCAATAAAACAGGGAACAGACAAAGGTTTTTCTGTTCAACAAATTTTAACAATTTGTAGCAAAACAGAATTTTTTCTTTTTTTTGCGACTTACGTCTGGAATAGACACGACAATGGTCATTACACCAAATTGTATAAACTAATTGAGGTCTTTGTTTTAACGCTATCATACATGCATTATGCTAACATTTTTGATGTCAAAATTTTATCAATTACTTCTGGAATATGGGACGATGATGTTGATATACAAAATGTACCAGACGATTTAATAACACGATCCCACGCCAATAAACACTTATTTTATCATTATTTTCACAACTATACAAGAATAAAAAACTCTTTCAAAACATTAGACATATCTTTTCAAACAATTCGAACACTTCACATTTTTCATAATGATCACTGTTTAGATCGCAATGAATATAAAACAGTCATACCATTACATACAAATAACGTAATGAACATTATAAACACCAATTCATTACAACTCACATCAATAAAATATAGGAATAATCAATTACAAACAACCGCGATCCCTAACGAAAATGGCAATATTTATCTTAATAATTCTCTTAATGAACCTATTAATATAATATTAGATATATTACAAGAGGCATCCCTAATTCATGATTCTCAATCCAACAACGATCATTACGCCTTGGGACAATTGTTATTGGGTTTTAAATTTCCAAACTTAAATTAAACATATTGTATCCACAAAATCATTCCCTATCATGAATTACATAAATGACATAACATCATTAACAAACAATTTTATCTCAATTAATTAACATATTACACACAAACAATTTATCATTAAGTATACATGTTTACATCGCTAAACAAGACACAATGATACATGCACATAACTATGAGTTCATCATATACTAATAATTACTAATCTAGAATAAGGCTTATTACTAAACATAATATAATTCACTAACACAATTTTAAAACAAAAATATATAACTTATATAAAAAAAAAAAAACAAAAAAAATTACATAATTAATACTATCATAAATCATGTATTTAGCATTTAAATATTAGATCTTAATAAATATCACTTAACTCAAAATATTCTCTAAATTATATATTATAATCATTGATTTATGTAAAAAAAAAAAACATAAAATATAAAAGTATAAAAAAAAAAAAAAAACCTTTTTATTATATACAATCTCATATATTCCCAATTATTAAATAATATTATTATCAAATGTAATCATGTCATAATTGTTATTATGTGTCTAAAACATTTGTATTTCAATATAACCTAGCACTTAAGTTATTATCACATTATATACAACTTAAACATATATATATAATGAATCATTACATTTATAAAATCGATACATGCCTCATTTTCACCAAAACCATTTATTGTATAAAAAACACAACACCAATTTGTAAACAAACATACACACCTATGCTCACACATAATCGACCCTTCTTTATCTACAATCTATCAATGTGTACAACAACAGGATCTATTCCATCACATACGGTCATCGGCAACCAATCATCGGACCGCCCACATCTATACGGAAACGAATCACGAAGGACACGCAAACCAAACCGGATTATCAAATCCTCAATACAGCCTGGTAATAGAAGGGATGACCATACTATTGTCACCCCAACAATACAATCCTGAAATCCTATTACAAACAGTAATTCGTTCGACCTTCGCAACGGTTCACGTGTTTAACTTCAGTAGTTCAACCAATCTTACTGTCATGTCGACATTTTCTAAAAGAAATGCTTGGTATTCAAACTTCATTATTGACGACTACATGAGACTTCTCGTGAATTATTCCAAGTCAAACGTTTATGCATTTAATACGGATTTCATTAATCAACTCCTCACACATGGCTTTGAAGACGTCAAGAAAAATTTAATCGAACACAACATATTTTCTAAACAATATTTGTTTTTACCAACAATTGTGAGCGGTTGCCATTGGATTCTAAACACAGTACACATCCCATCACATACTATAACACAGTATGATAGCTTACACACATATTTTCCGCAAGTAACCAATACCATTGCAACCATGTTGAAACAATACACAGATCTTATGAACATTGATCCAATTAATTGGACAATCGTTCAAGGTGATTCTCCCTATCAAGAAAACGGGTATGACTGCGGAGCTTTTGTTCTCGAAATGACCAAACATATCACTATGGAAACACCATTCAATTTCAATCAGAAACATATGTCTCTTATTCGTATTCGACATGAGAAGGAATTACGACTTCAAACAATACTACCAATACTTTTACGACATGGTATGGATGGGAGCAATAATCAATCATCTCAAACTTCTAAAAACACAACATTATCACCCAACTCAGTATCAGGTGAGTCCACTGAGTTAATAAACTATAAAGCCATAAAGAACAAGCGTAGACTCAAACGTATGGGTTATAAAAGACCACGAAATCACAAGAAAAAGAACAAAGCAAAAACACATGATCACACATTATCACAATAATACACACACCTAAATTTTTTAGACAAAAAATATAATATAAAATTAAAAAAAAGGGGAAACAACATGTATCACATTTCATTATATTCTCATAGTTTAAGATAACTAAACATTATTATTATCATAATCACTATTATTATTTTATCCATTATTATACACCTTATCATGTTACGAGGGCGTAACATAAAAAAATTAGCCCGCACTTTGTAGTAACATAAAGCATATGTTTAAGTTTTAACTATATTTATTAAACTATCATTTTGTAATAACATATTATATATTCAAATTTATACTATATGTGACATTTTTATATAACTATCATGTTATTATTATTCAATATACAACGCGCGTAGTGTGATATAGAACCTCTTTGAATAATTTCAATAAACTCAAAATACTCTAATAGATAGCGTACATATTCATTTTAGGCGTAACATTTACATAACAATAGGTTCATTAAAGAAGGAGTTAAACACACGACTCGACACGAACTTATCCGAGACGAACTTAACCAACACAGAAACGCACTATTTAACCCAGCCCACAGCGCAGCGAAGCGCAGTTGCTCTCTCACATCTCTCTTACAACCTTCCTCTCCTTATTGTGTGGACGCCAAAGTCGGGTAGCTGTTATCAGTCCGCCGCGGCCACCAATATCCTTTCTTTCCTTATTGTATGGACGCCAAAGTCGGGTAGCTGTTATCAGTCCGCCGCGGCCAACAATATCCTTCCTTTCCTTATTGTGTGGACGCCAAAGTCGGGTAGCTGTTATCAGTCCGCCGCGGCCACCAATATCTTTCCTTTCCTTATTGTGTGGACGCCAAAGTCGGGTAGCTGTTATCAGTCCGCCGCGGCCACCAATATCTTTCCTTTCCTTATTGTGTGGACGCCAAAGTCGGGTAGCTGTTATCAGTCCGCCGCGGCCACCAATAACATAATCCTTCCTTATTTATCCTTACACATACATATGCCGAGTCCGTAGCGATATATAAAAATACTATATTCATTACAGTTCAATTACTTAAATACTTTAAACCGTACGAGTTTCTTATCACACACGTGTCATTATTAACCAACAAAAACACTGTTGTTCTTTCGTTCATTATATACATATACCTATACCTAATTACTTTCCTCTTAAAAGTATCGTTAAAGGTCATTAATTCTAGCGGTCGAACAATCCTATTACACCCATGTGACTATTTTTGGTCAGCAAGGAATGTAGTCGGCTTATAATAACTCAGTAGACGTGGTTATTTCTGACAAGCGCACTGATTATTATAATATCATTGGTAGACCGTGTACTGAATTACACTTTAACGAGAAACAGATGGTCATAAGATAACGTTAAAACGCCAGTGTTTGAAATATTTTATGAATGAAAACATTCGTGTTAAAACAACGTTCACTTCGGCATATCAAGATCACATACTCAAGGAATATCGACAAGGTCATAGAGCTTCGAGTGACTCCACGACAAGGTATGTACTGCATACAATATTATAACACTGTGTAATATTAAGTCTAGAGGCAGGAAGTGAGCCCTTGTAGTAAGCATACACACATGCACACCCCGATTAAGAGTCGTTTTCATACTTATTTAAAATACCCATTCACCGCCGCTTCCCCGTCCTTTTCTTTTATTACAGTGGTATGAGCTAATACTTCCTTCACCAAATAATAAACGGATCTAAAAAGGTATGATAAATGTTTTCGGTTGGTTTTACATTCTTCAGAACTATGACTTAAAATTTGACTATATACAGGGTATTTTAAAGCTACCAAAGCAAGTTTTTCTAGTTTTACACTACGAATATGTGATGCAGAGTAATTATATTTTTTTTTGTAGTTTAAAATAGTGTTTTCACAAAAATTCCTCCTGAGCTAGCGAATATTTAGTATGAAATATGCCAGATATGGTATAAAGATAGCAATGTACGCTTTATGACATTTTTAAAATTCAGTAAAATATAAAAAATGAGAAACTTTACAACCTACGAAACAAAAGTCGACAGAATGTTGTACAAACCTCCTAATATGTGTAAATCTATGGCTTACAGAATTGAAATGGACCACGAGCAAGAGCAATTTTGAAGCACTTTTAAGTTTCCGTCCAGTAGTGTGGTTTGCTGATTGATCGAAAGTAAATAATTAAGGTACTTAATTATGATTTATGAATACATATATATATAATGATTGGTTATATATCCAATTTCATAAAGGGAATTGCCAAAATGTAATTAACAAATTGTGTTGCTCTGAAAATAAATCATTTATTTTATTATTTACATGCCCTATTTACACTATAATAATAAATATTGAGTATATATACATTATATACACAATGGTATAACTAAGTATCATTCGCATACGATTACGGATCTATAAAGTTATTACTCATGTAAATCAGTCCTAGGAAAAAAAAATTACCTTCTCAGCAGTTTTCTCGAAGCTAAAGTTATTAAAATCGGCACCGAGCCAAAATGGACAAATGGACATTATTTGTTATAACTACAAAAAATATATTGTTGATTACAATTATGAAATTTAATCGTTAAATTAAATTAAATTTTAACTTGGAGTTCAAGGAGTTTCGTTATAAGAATTACAATATTTTAAATCGGTCCAAAATACTTACCTAACTTTAAAATATTTTTAATTCACATCAGTTTGGGTTTTGTTCTTAAATATATTATAACCGTGTTGTTCATCGATTAAAAAATGATTTAAAATAGGCATTCACTTGTTATTGTAAACGAGATTTAAAAATAATTCAAGTACACATGGAAACTTTGAAATTGGACGATACATTTGTACAGAGGTCTTACAATTTTTTTATTACTATTACGAATAGGAGAAATAAATGAAGTTTTAACTTTATTAATTATAAATCGATTTATAGAAAAAGCTTACCGAAACAACCTAGTCTATCGTCCAATGTTTATGCGACGGATAGGACGGTTTGCCAAACGAGATGGAACATTCGCAAAACACAGTTGGTAAAGCCGCTGCTTCCCGGGTGCGGTCGACGGTTTTAGGGTCATGTCAGGTCGTGAACCCTCTTGAATCGATTGTATTCACCTACCCTTCCAACCTCTTTACCGCCACCAAACCTGCAACGCATCTCCATGGTTACCGCACGTCATCTCTCCTGGCAAGGGCTCGAACGCAGGATCCGGGACGATCGCGCCAGTCGCAGTGTTCAATTGTTACCGAAGGCGTTTTGATGTCGTGTGCAGCAGCTGTTCGTTTCGAAGGGGATTTGTGTAAGTATAAAAAAATTTTTTTTTTTATTTACATTATTTGTTTAACTACACCCGACGACAATGTATTCGAGCAACGGTTTGTTACCGAGTCAGGTCGTTTCAATAATGATTATAGCCAAATTTACCGGGATTTTTTTTTAAAATGCCGCTTTTTTTATTGGGGTCAAGTGCGATAATTGCAGACGAACGGAGAAAATGTAACTGCAATTTTTTTCTATGCATATAACCAACGACGTTTTATAATTAAAAATGTCCAATTGAGATTTGACACACGCACCGAACCATATTTGTTGTATACAAATGTGCCACGCCCGTGTTTTTTTCTATGACTATCACATGCAGTTGTGTCTGTGCAAAACATACAAGTAGTGAATTCTTGTAGAACTGTCTAGATTACTTTGTGTAGTTCTCTTCGCGTGAGTTTTAATGTTTAATTGTGTTATATTTTATTGTCACGGAGGGGGGGGGGCATCGCTGTTAATTCTAATCATAGTCAAATCATTTTAATTACGGCACAGAGGCACAGAAACAACAAAAGTCATAATTTGGAATAGGAATAGGTTACCATAATTAAAATAGTTAAGTGTTTGTTTTTTTTTTATTTCTATTTTTAGTAATTTTTTGCAGTCGTCCTGTGAGTAATTTTACATTTACCAAATAAGTAATATGTATCAAGTTATCCGTTTTTTACCATTTATTTTTTTTTTTTCGTTGTTTCGTGATTTAGTAGGCACATGTATTTATTCAGAGTTAATCGGTAATCACAGGGGCTGACGTCTAGTTCTAACAACTTTAATTTATAATTGTGATTTGTATTTATTTAACTCATTATTAGTTCAGTTTACCACGCAAATAACTAACTATCCAACAATTACATACTGCATATTATTTATTTTTGTATTTTATTTTTATTTTGCCCGAAGATGTTGGACTGATTTTTGGTGAGGGTCTTCCAACTAACTATCGATACCCGTATAATTGGTACAATCGATAGATAACACGTTATAAATTTTAATATGTATTGAATGAACATAACCGATATTGGTGTACGTGATGTTTAATTAACCCTTAATCACAAAAATATCTCATTCGACTAGTCTAAAAATCTAACTAACAAAATCCATAAAAAAAATAGACTTACTAATTATATGGTCGCTCTGGAATTGAAATAGTTAAATCAGCACCGTTCTCAACTGTAGTTTCGTCTACGCTTCCCCTATTTGGGGTAGTTGTGCATCTACATACTTGGGAAAAATTCATACCTTCTTAAATAATTTAATAAGAATAATAACTAACGCTCCCTGGTTCGAACGCAACAATAATTTACATAAAGACATCCAAATTAAAAACATTCACGATCTCATAATTACTCTGGCGGAAAAATTTCATAGTTCACTTTACTTCAATTTACACTTACATCTATCAGTCTAACGACGCTTAAGATGCGGCCGTCCACACGATCTGATTAATTATTTATTTTTATTATAATCTTATATTTCTCGCATTCCTACTATTATCATTTTATAAAATGTTAAAACTGTATCTGTATATTGTATATGCTCAGATGAGATAGCATTAGCTAGGAAGATCTTATTGTAAATAAATACAAACAAAAAGTAACGTTATTAAAGTCGACCTGCGACTCTATCTAACTATCGATTTAGAAATCGATAGTTCATTCTCTCCACCTCTTCCACATGAATTATTCACTTCTCCCCATTTATCATTTTCACCCACTGTCTGACACCACTACTCCCTAATCCTTCTACATGAAATCCAGACCCTATCTTCCTCCATCTCTTCAATACCCTCAACTCTTTCTCTCCACTTACTCCAACTCTCCCTGTTTGCGCATAGGATCTAACGTGAGGTTTAACTAAAAGTAAAATAATTTTACAGTAAAAATTACTAGTGGACTGTGTCGTTTTATTTAATTTTTATTTTAATCGTTAACACTTTACTATGTGTGGCGGTCGGTCGCGTCTGTGTCGGCGATCCGAATACTACTACTTACTCACTAAAATACAATCAAAGGCACCGGTCGTAGCCGGCTTATCTCTTTATTACTATTACAAAAAAAAACCAAATAACACCAAACACGCCGGCCGCCTTGAAATATTATTTCAACAATAATCGAATAATTCACTATTAACATGTAAACAAAATATAGTAAACAAAAAAAAAACAACAACAACACTATATGTAATACAACAACCAAAATTCACAATATAATTCATATATACAAATTGACGAGGGACCGCCATTAGAGAATCGCCTACGAGGAAGTGACCGGGGGTCAAACAAGAGAGATCGAATGGATAAAAGGCGTGAGAGGACGGGAGTTTAGGCAAGCTTCTACCCTTGTCAAGACAGTACCTAGTTCTTCGAACGTTAAACGAGCCTCGCCTAGATACCGGTTTAAGAGTGATTTCATTGACTTAACCGCACTCTCCCACAAGCCACCGAAACGGGGGGACCGCGCCGTAATAAACTTCCATTCTACTTGAACTTGCCATAGTTTTTTCATAATTAATTTTGCTTGCACTATAATCGGATTTATTAATCCTCCTGGATCAAAAATACGGGCGATATTTGATAAAATAGCCCGCTTTGTAACAATCATGTTGGCGTCTGTTTTATTATACCTATATTGAAACACGTCATTAGCCGGATACCACATCAAACCCAATATTTTTGTTACCGGTTCACCGATAACGCGACAAGCATCGGTCGCCATGCCGTCCGCGAGGTCGTAAATTAGATTAGCGTCGTTAGAAGCAAATTTACGGAGCTCTAATCCAGACCCTCGCATTATCGCTATCACCTCGTCTCGTAGCTGTTTGGCTTCACTTAATGTGTCGGCTCCTCCCAGAAAATCATCTACGTAGGAACTATTCGTGATCGAATAACACGCCTCCGGAAATTTATCCCCTTCCATCTCGGCTAATTTTACTAGACAAGCCGTTGACAAAAACGAAGCGGGAACCGTCCCATACGTTACGGTTTTTAAACGGTAAATTTGAATCGGATTATTCGGCTGAGAACGCCATAATATACGCTGATAATCGCGATGACATTCTGTTACCCATATTTGCCGGTACATTTTTGTTATGTCGGCCGTTATTGCAAAATTATACTTCCGAAATCGGGACAGTATGTATAACAACTCATGCTGAATTAAGGGGCCCTTATATAAAACGTTGTTCAGCGAGAGGCCCGAATCGGTTTTGCACGATGCGTCGAAAACAACGCGTACTTTAGTATTCGTACTGCCTTCATTCCGGACTGCGTGATGCGGTAAGTAACATAACCGCTGGTTACTGATGTCATCCTCAGACACGAGTTCCATGTGCCCTAACTTTTCATACTCATGCATAAATTTCTTATACTCGACCTTTAACGAGCAATCAGTATTGAGTCGTTTTTCTAGAGACCAAAATCGGCGTACAGCAATTTCATAGGAATTACCTAACTTTAAAACGGTTTCTTTGAACGGCAAATTCACTATAAAACGCCCATCGTTACCCCGCTTAATTGTTTGCTCGAATTTCAAATGGCACAGTTTTTCTTCGAGTGTGAACGCCGGTTTAGAGTTATATTCTTCTAAACGCCAAAATCGATTGATTAAGTTCTCTATGGGTTCCTGATCACCTTCGGACGAATAATGCACAGTAGTTACCTTCAGTTTTTTTTGTTGGGTCGGCCCAGAAACTACCCACCCAAACTGAGTCCTTTGAAAAATGGGTCCCGTATTAATAATTCTTAATTGTTCCGCCCACAATAAATCATACAAATGTCGTGCACCGACCAACATATCGATTTTTTGCGGCATTTTAAATGCTGGATCGGCTAGATCGATATTAGCCGGTAACGAACAGGCTACTTCAACAAACGACGCTGGCACGTTATTCGTTATGCGCTTTACTATTAGACAGGATAATGCGACCGAAAACTCGCTAAACCGTGACCGAATTGTGGCAAGAACTGCCGCCGAAACGTCTTGTACGGCGCCGCCTATGCCTTATACCTTGTGATTAACACCATATCTATTTAATTTCAATAGTTGAACCATATGCTCCGTTATCAAATTACTTTCCGACCCAGAATCCAATAATATCTGACACGATAAATAATTGCCGCGCTCGCCACGTATTAGAACGACTGCTGTTGATAATAACACAGTACTATTGCTTTTTATTGCTGTATGAACAGCCGATTCGGTACTAGGTTCGGACACCGTATTACCGGACGACCTAATGCTTTTATCGTTAGCTATCTGATTGTCCCGCGGTCCGCCTATACTATTATCACGCGCGTTCAAATGTAGCAACACATTATGCGGTTTAGCGCATCTCACGCAGTTACGAACGTAACATTTAATGCTGGTAATTTTACCGCCGACCTTTGGGGTATATTATTAAATGACTTATTCGCATGGGACTGTTCCTGTTCATTATGGCTATTTTCCGCCACACTAATGATATTTGTGGCCTCGGCCATAGCCTTGAAGTATAAATCCTCAAACTCTTCCCTATATAACAACTGCTCGCTTGCGTTTACGTTTTCTTCTATATCTAATTCCGCCTGTACCTGTTGGTACTCACTCCACACTTCTTCTAACTTTTCACGACGCAATCGTACCTGTATGATTTCCGCATTCTCTCCACTAATAAACTTCACGAAACGCGTTAACGTTCCCTTTAGCTGCCCTTTACGAATGGTCAACCCTTGCGACTCACCCATGTTCGCCGTAGTGCAAGAGAGCGCCGATTAAGAGAATGCAAACTTGATATCCCGCTAAACAAACAACAACAACAACCTACGTCTCAATGTCCCCGCTTGTCAGCTATTAAAAAAATAATATAATAATCGTGCTACACGTTCGAACAACGACCGGTGTTGCAATGATAAGCCTAATAGCCTATACTTTTATTCGACTACGCGTACTATTATTTTTAACGCTTGTAAAACCGCCGGAGAGGCCGTACTGTCTTGAAAATAATAAAGGCTATATTAAAACTAAGATTGTACCGGGAATACACAGGATAATTATAATAGGCGACTCCTACCTTTACGATGAACTGACAATGTACTCAGGTTGGAATGACGATGCACTAAAGTTGGAATGACGATACACTGGAGTTGGGGAATGGACGATGAGCTGAAGTTGGAATGACGATGCACTGAAGTTAAAATGACGATACTTCTACAATAGTAGATGTACCGAATATGTACTTTGTAGGCCACGTGATTGGCAATACGGTTTTTTGAACCCGTTGGTTTAGATACTAAAACGAACTTTTAGTGTAACGTATGTCACTTGATTGGCAATACGATTTTTGAACCTGTTGGATTCAGATACTAAAAAAAAACTTTTAGTACAACGCAACGTATGCCACGAGTTTGAACCCACTGGTTCCGATGCGATCCGGCCCGAAGGACCAAATGGCGGTCAGTCGCGTCCGTGTCGGCGATCCGAATACTACTACTTACTCACTGAAATACAATCAAAGGCACCGGTCGTAGCCGGCTTATCTCTTTATTACTATTACAATAAAAAAAAACCAAATAACACCAAACACTCCCTTTACCTCATTTTCTTTATCCTCCCACCTCTAGATCATCTTAGGAAAAATATTATCAAAATTATTAAAAAGAAATTTTATAAGCGTATTTACTTAGTTTAGTACTATATTTACCTTAAACACACCATTAACTTTTCCTTAGCACTTATAGCTTCTCGAAATGTTGTATTTTGTTTGGTGATTTGTCGTTCGATTTTCGATAGTAAAATATAAAATTGATGTTGTGACATCCTATAATATTTATAAAATGAAGTTTCTTCATCTTCCAAATCATTAAATAATGTATGGTATTCTCCAGATTGCTTTCTCTTAGTTAACATTTCTTGTACCCATGTTCTTCTACGTCGTTTCTCTTCTTCCTCATCCAAAATAATTGCCATTATTGCCAATGTTTTTTTATTAAATTTTGGCATGATGAAATAGATATAATATAATAAACATCTAGACAATAAGTAGACAACTAAGACAACTAAGACAGCTAGACAACTATAAGACAACTAGACAACTAGTAGATCAGGATTTTGTCGGTATTATTTCTCAATATTTCTGTGACGTTTAATGTAAATGGGTAACAAATTTAACGTGACGGTAACGGTCTGTGACACGAAGTTGACGTTCCGTATAGTGTGAATCGACCTTTACCGGTATTGACGTGACCGACGACCGATGCGTAAGAGCGGGGCTGTGATGCCGTGTAATCAATGGAAATTGACTGGCGATTTCTCTGTTTGTTTTATTTTTATCCCGATTAGACCCCTTATTGATTTTGGATTTTCCTTTAGAAAATAATTTTTGATAGATTTTACATCCTTTGTAGCTTGCAGTATGATCTTCGTTGCAAAAAGCACATTTGACTGATTAGTCTCGTGGTTTTTGACATTCAGCTGAGGAATGGTCATCACCGCATTTAAGCAACGTGGTTGATGAGAACACATTAAATTTGTATGAAAAAGAGCTTGACAATTTGTGACTGAGGAATAAAAGTATGCTTCCGTGGTTTTTTGATCTTAACGCGTGTACTAAGAAAGGATGAGATATTAAAAATCTCTGTATTCTTGTCAGATAATCCTAAATCAATTCTCCAAAGAGACAGTGAACGTTTAGTCTTAGCTTAAAATATTTGTAATACGTGAAGCCGTGTCGCCAGTTACTTTAAAGCAGTGGCTATGTCAATTACGAGAGTTGAGTGATGTAAGTGTTTTATAATTATGCTAAACATTTTGGAAGCTTTTGGCATATATGTGTGAAAATTATACTTCTTTTCCTTCAAAAAATTAAAAAGGATTATAATCTTCAAGATTGGGATTGTCTTTGTAAGCTGTTTCGAGCATGACTATGTCAAGAATTGTACTTTCTTCCGAAAGTACAGCAAACTTATTTGTTAAAGAGAACACCTTTGATTTTTTTCATCTATTTTGGGAGTTGTAGGTGAAAAGAGGTTGCTTACCTGCAGGTATTAGCCTATCTGGCGGTACTAGTGTACCAAATTGGTTCCGTACGTAGCTCATGTTCCGAGACGACCTTTGAATATATTTATAACGAACCGCGTGACAACAGACGTGCGTTCGTATTGGCCGACGAAACCGGGCACCAAAACACTCTAGATTATCTTAATTATTGTCTTAGAATATTACTAATTGCTCAATTTTCCTTTTGATTGTATCCATAGATAATCTTAAGCTGTCCAAGTACCGCTATCCATAAAATTGCCCTTCGGGGCTCGGACCAAGGACGCTCACAAGCGATGGCGTTTATTTGTAAAAATGGCGATTGCAGCGTTACAAATCGTATTGTAACTTGTAAGTATATTTATTATTATTATCGTAATGTAGTTTTTATGATAAGCGATTCGTGACACCAAAATGATAATTTTTTTTTAAATATGCTCACTTTTTAGCTAACATGATTAATTGAAACATAAACATTCCAAAATATATATTAATTTATTATAATACACATTAGACATATAACAAGATATGGAACCAAATTTGAAAACACCCGTTTTTATAATATTTTTCAAATCAAAACTTATATTCTAAACATTTATTACAAAACCAAAATCATTAATTGAATACAATTTTTTTTTTAATTATCTTGTGATAAAACATGTTTTTGTTTGCTACCTATCGTTAATTGCAAACAAATCCTACGTTTATGTGTGCCAATGTAAAATTGTACCAACGATTCACTTTTTTATTACAAAGATCTGATAGTAAGTATGGTTAAAGCGTGTACATTCATAAATTAATTTTACTAAAAAAATTGTATTTTGTTAAATAAAACCATTGAAAAACTTATTTAATTACTACCCCAAGTTTCCAAACAAAGTTTCTGCATCACTTACTTAGTAATATTGTTCCAAATTAGTAAGAAATCTGGAACGCTGATTTTAAAACGTTGACTGCCATATAAACGCTCGCCCGCTGTCAAATAAAACATCAACATAAATATAATTTATTCGCTAACCCCTAGTAATTTAGTAAAAACATTAAACTTAAAAATTTTGAAAATTGTCATATGTTTCTGCGACATTTGTCATCTAATTTTTTGTGTTATTTATACCTAGGTAATCTAGACGCGTTTAAGGGCAAATCTACTGTTAATCAGGCTTTTTCATGACAACAAAAGATCAATAAGTATTTGGCCTGTGTTCATAGTTTTGGCAAAATTCAAGAGACACTGCCAAACTAAATCGTGTGAAAAAAAACCATTCAAAGTATCTATTTGCTGAACATCCCTGTTGAACTAGCATCACATAGCCATACTCAAAACAAATGGATTCCCGATCGATCGAGGACAAATTAATTTATAGAACATTACATGTGCATACAAAATCCACCCAGAAGATAGTTGTTTGGACTAACTCTTCAAAAAGATCGATTTCAGCAAGCGGTAAAAATTATATTATAAATTAATGTGTGTGTTTATTTAATAGTTTTAAACGCAATGCATATATTTAAGAACTCTTTAACGAACTAATTGAAGCTAGGCTAAATTCTATTCTCGGATCTCTTAACTACACCATAGTACAAATAATACTAACGTTAATTTGTAATTAAATTTTATTTAATAACCATGATGGAACTTCCTTTTCTATTAAATAAAATATATAATGATTAATTAATAATAATAAGTTTTTAATATCGTAAAGATTAATCCCATATTCAACAATTTAGTTAGTAGTTGGCTTTTATATGAGTAAATATATTTACATCACAAATTCAAATAGGATACATTAGGTTAAATTAGGTAGAAAGTGATCTTGTAAAACGTTAAACTTTCATAGGTTAATACTCTAAAAGAAGTAAGTATTAATAAATATTAATGTTATTGACTTATTACTTGTCATTCAAGGGTGGAAAAATTAAGAATTAGATTAATTGAAATATCGCGAGCGAAAACTCGGAATCAATATTTATAAAAAAATATAGTTTAAGTTTGATTAATAAGTTATTTTTTAAGGAACTAAGACTTAAAAACGTAATTTAAGTATAGGAATAAGTTAGGTTAATTTTTTTTATATATTTTTTTTTCGACAAAAAAAATATATTTCCCAAAAAAACTAAAAATTAGATTAATTGAAATATCGCGAGCGAAGACTTGGAGTTTCAAATATACATTAAGTTATAGGTATAGGCAATTTTAGTATTAGATTAATTAGGCTGATGTAAAATAACTATATTTTTTTAATTAAGAATAATTGTATATTGTAAGTAAGAATTAATATTATTAACAGTGGTTAGGTTATACAAAGTGATTAATTATGTGTTAGCATAATTGTAGTTAGCATTACACAAATTATCAATAATTATTGTTTTTTAATTGATTTCATTATTATTCTAATGAATCGGCAACTGCCATTCAATGACTTTGTTCTCATTTAATAGGCTAGTTGAAAGTCGACAAGTGAAAAACTTGGGCTTTCAAACCCCTAACTTATAAGTAATATTTATAAAAAGACTATAATAAGGTTAGGTTATAAGAGTATTTTTTAAGGAACTAGGACTTAAAAACGTAATTTAAGTATAGGAATAAGTTAGGTTAATTTTTTTTTATATATTTTTTTTTTGTCAAAAAAAATATATTTCCCAAAAATACTAAAAATTAGATTAATTGAAATATCGCGAGCGAAGACTTGGAGTTTCAAATATACATTAAGTTATAGGTACAGGCAATTTGAGTATTAGATTAATTAGGCTGATGTAAAATAACTATATTTTTTTAATTAAGAATAATTGTATATTGTAAGTAAGAATTAATATTATTAACAGTGGTTAGGTTATACAAAGTGATTAATTATGTGTTAGCATAATTGTAGTTAGCATTACACAAATTATCAATAATTTTTGTTTATTAATTTGATTTCATTATTATTCTAATGAATCGGCAATGGCCATTCAAGGACTTTGTTCTCATTTAATAGGCTAGTTGAAAGTCGACAAGTGAAAAACTTGGGCTTTCAAACCCCTAACTTATAAGTAATATTTATAAAAAGATAATAATAAGGTTAGGTTATAAGAGTATTTTTTAAGAAATTCGGACTTAAAAACCAAATTTTAGTATAGAATTAAGTTAAGTTAATTTTTTTTTATATATATTTTTTTTTTTTTACAAAAATTACTTAATTATGCCTCAGTGCATGAGGTATTCGCTATATGTTACATTGTATTTTTATTATATTTTTTTTAAATTAAAAGTATAGGAATAAGTAAGGTTAATTTTTTTTTTATATATTTTTTTTTCGACAAAAAAAATATATTGACTAAATGTAATACATTAGATTAATTGAAATATCGCGAGCGAAGACTTGGAGTTTCAAATATACATTAAGTTATAGATATAGATCTATATTTATGAAAAAATATAATTTAAGTTTGGTTAATAGGTTATTTTTTAAGGAACTAGGACTTAAAAACGTAATTTAAGTATAGGAATAAGTTAGGTTAATTCTTTTATTATACATTTTTTTCGACAAAAAAAATATATTTCCCAAAAATACTAAAAATTAGATTAATTGAATTATCGCGAGCGAAGACTTGGAGTTTCAAATATACATTAAGTTATAGATATAGATCTATATTTATAAAAAAATATATATATTTAGTAAGGTTAATAGGTGATCTTTAAGGACCTAGGACTTAAAAACATAATTTAAGTTTGTGAATAAGTTAGGTTAATTTTTTTTTATATATTTTTTTTTTGTCAAAAAAATATATTTTCCAAAAATACTAAAAATTAGATTAATTGAAATATCGCGAGCGAAGACTTGGAGTTTCAAATATACATTAAGTTATAGATATAGATCTATATTTATAAAAAAATATAATTTAAGTTTGGTTAATAGGTTATTTTTTAAGGAACTAGGACTTAAAAACGTAATTTAAGTATAGGAATAAGTAAGGTTAATTTTTTTTATATATTTTTTTTTCGACAAAAAAAATATATTTCCCAAAAATACTAAAAATTAGATTAATTGAAATATCGCGAGCGAAGACTTGGAGTTTCAAATATACATTAAGTTATAGGTACAGGCAATTTGAGTATTAGATTAATTAGGCTGATGTAAAATAACTATATTTTTTTAATTAAGAATAATTGTATATTGTAAGTAAGAATTAATATTATTAACAGTGGTTAGGTTATACAAAGTGATTAATTATGTGTTAGCATAATTGTAGTTAGCATTACACAAATTATCAATAGTTTTTGTTTATTAATTTGATTTCATTATTATTCTAATGAATCGGCAATGGCCATTCAAGGACTTTGTTCTCATTTAATAGGCTAGTTGAAAGTCGACAAGTGAAAAACTTGGGCTTTCAAACCCCTAACTTATAAGTAATATTTATAAAAAGATAATAATAAGGTTAGGTTATAAGAGTATTTTTTAAGAAATTCGGACTTAAAAACCAAATTTTAGTATAGAATTAAGTTAAGTTAATTTTTTTTTTATATATATTTTTTTTTTTTTTACAAAAATTACTTAATTATGCCTCAGTGCATGAGGTATTCGCTATATGTTACATTGTATTTTTATTATATTTTTTTTAAATTAAAAGTATAGGAATAAGTTAGGTTAATTTTTTTTTTATATATTTTTTTTTCGACAAAAAAAATATATTGACTAAATGTAATACATTAGATTAATTGAAATATCGCGAGCGAAGACTTGGAGTTTCAAATATACATTAAGTTATAGATATAGATCTATATTTATGAAAAAATATAATTTAAGTTTGGTTAATAGGTTATTTTTTAAGGAACTAGGACTTAAAAACGTAATTTAAGTATAGGAATAAGTTAGGTTAATTTTTTTTATACATTTTTTTTCGACAAAAAAAATATATTTCCCAAAAATACTAAAAATTAAATTAGTTGAATTATCGCGAGCGAAGACTTGGAGTTTCAAATATACATTAAGTTATAGATATAGATCTATATTTATAAAAAAATATAATTTAAGTTTGGTTAATAGGTTATTTTTTAAGGAACTAGGACTTAAAAACGTAATTTAAGTATAGGAATAAGTTAGGTTAATTTTTTTTATACATTTTTTTTCGACAAAAAAAATATATTTCCCAAAAATACTAAAAATTAGATTAATTGAATTATCGCGAGCGAAGACTTGGAGTTTCAAATATACATTAAGTTATAGATATAGATCTATATTTATAAAAAAATATAGTTTAAGTTTGGTTAATAGGTTATTTTTAAGGAACTAGGACTTAATAACGTAATTTAAGTATAGGAATAAGTTAGGTTAATTCTTTTTTTATATAATTTTTTTTCGACAAAAAAAATATATTTCCCAAAAATACTAAAAATTAGATTAATTGAATTATCGCGAGCGAAGACTTGGAGTTTCAAATATACATTAAGTTATAGATATAGATCTATATTTATAAAAAAAAAATATATATTTAGTAAGGTTAATAGGTAATTATTAAGGACCTAGGACTTAAAAACATAATTTAAGTTTGTGAATAAGTTAGGTTAATTTTTTTTTATATATTTTTTTTTTGTCAAAAAAAATATATTTCCCAAAAATACTAAAAATTAGATTAATTGAAATATCGCGAGCGAAGACTTGGAGTTTCAAATATACATTAAGTTATAGATATAGATCTATATTTATAAAAAAATATAATTTAAGTTTGGTTAATAGGTTATTTTTTAAGGAACTAGGACTTAAAAACATAATTTAAGTTTGTGAATAAGTTAGGTTAATTTTTTTTTATATATTTTTTTTTTGTCAAAAAAAATATATTTCCCAAAAATACTAAAAATTAGATTAATTGAAATATCGCGAGCGAAGACTTGGAGTTTCAAATATACATTAAGTTATAGATATAGATCTATATTTATAAAAAAATATAATTTAAGTTTGGTTAATAGGTTATTTTTTAAGGAACTAGGACTTAAAAACGTAATTTAAGTATAGGAATAAGTTAGGTTAATTTTTTTTATATATTTTTTTTTCGACAAAAAAAATATATTTCCCAAAAATACTAAAAATTAGATTAATTGAAATATCGCGAGCGAATACTTGGAGTTTCAAATATACATTAAGTTATAGGTATAGGCAATTTAAGTATTAGATTAATTAGGCTGATGTAAAATAACTATATTTTTTTAATTAAGAATAATTGTATATTGTAAGTAAGAATTAATATTATTAACAGTGGTTAGGTTATACAAAGTGATTAATTATGTGTTAGCATAATTGTAGTTAGCATTACACAAATTATCAATAATTATTGTTTTTTAATTGATTTCATTATTATTCTAATGAATCGGCAACTGCCATTCAATGACTTTGTTCTCATTTAATAGGCTAGTTGAAAGTCGACAAGTGAAAAACTTGGGCTTTCAAACCCCTAACTTATAAGTAATATTTATAAAAAGACTTTAATAAGGTTAGGTTATAAGAGTATTTTTTAAGGAACTAGGACTTAAAAACGTAATTTAAGTATAGGAATAAGTTAGGTTAATTTTTTTTATATATTTTTTTTTCGACAAAAAAAATATATTTCCCAAAAATACTAAAAATTAGATTAATTGAAATATCGCGAGCGAATACTTGGAGTTTCAAATATACATTAAGTTATAGGTATAAGCAATTTAAGTATTAGATTAATTAGGCTGATGTAAAATAACTATATTTTTTTAATTAAGAATAATTGTATATTGTAAGTAAGAATTAATATTATTAACAGTGGTTAGGTTATACAAAGTGATTAATTATGTGTTAGCATAATTGTAGTTAATAGGCTAGTTGAAAGTCGACAAGTGAAAAACTTGGGCTTTCAAACCCCTAACTTATAAGTAATATTTATAAAAAGACTATAATAAGGTTAGGTTATAAGAGTATTTTTTAAGGAACTAGGACTTAAAAACGTAATTTAAGTATAGGAATAAGTTAGGTTAATTTTTTTTTGTATATTTTGTTTTCGACAAAAAAAAATGTATTGCCCAAGTGTAATAGTTTAGATTAATTGAAATATCGCGAACAAAGATTCGGAATTCCATATATATACATTAAGTTATAGGATTAGGTAATGTAGTATTAGATAATTTAGGTTGATGTAAAATAACTATATTTTTTTAATTAAGATAAATTGTATATTGTAAGTAAGTATATTGTAATAAGAAGTACTATTATTAATAGTGGTTAGGTTATCCAAAGTCATTAATAAGATATATGTGTTGTGGTTAGCATTACACAAATTATCAATAATTATTGTTTATTAATTTGATTTCATTAGTATTTTAATGAATCGACAACGGCCATTCAATGACCTTGTGTGTATTAAATAGGCTAGTTGAAAGTCGACGAGTACAAATAGACAAGGCTAAGAAAAATGTAGGTTTATTGAAAGTCTACAAGTAAAAAACTTGGGCTTTTAAACCTCTAACTTATAAGTAATATTTATAAATAATATAAAATTAAGGTTAGGTTATAAGGGTGTTCTTCTTAGAAATTCGGACTTAAAAACGTAATTTAAGTATAGAATTAAGTTTTTTTAAGAATTTTTTTTTTTTATATTATTTTTATTGACAAAAATAAATAAATTTCCAAAATTTACTTAAATATGCCTCAGAAAGTGAGGTATTCGCTATATGGTTCACATTAGAATAATTGTATTCAGAATGGTACTTTTAAAAGTTTTAAATTAACGTTCTCATGCAAGTAAGTAATTAGGTTAGGTTAGGTTAATTATTTTATTAAATTAGGAAATTATAAATGCTAAATCAAGCACTTTGGATTTAAAATAATAATTATGTCATAGGTATAAATATTAAGCTTATGTATTACATTTTTTATTAGGCTACAGTTGCCATTAGCCAATCGCAACATGCATTAGTATACAATTACGATTTTCTTTTTCACTTAAAACTAACTGAATATTCTATGTATAAACTTATAGTTTTACTAATTTTTTTTCCTTTTATTAATGTTAACGAGGTTGTCAACGTGTCATAAAAATTCATATTAGGTTATTCGACTGTCAACATATGGATGGTCAAACATTTAACTTAAGTGTAGGAGTAGGTATTATGATTAAGTTAATAACCAGCTTCGAATAATTATTATTAAATTATAAGTGTTTAAAAGTTAGGACGAGAGGGGAAGTGCGCGCAGATAAAAAAATACTACACTCTACACAATACTTCCTCCTGTCCTAAGCTGGAAACTTCAAAAATAGTTATCTAAAACAGGTTATCGACCAGTCAAATTGTTTAGTACATTGTTCTCAATTTAAAAAAAATAATGAAATGTATAGCGTTACCATTTAAGTTTCAAAAGTTGATATGAAACTAAATTAGTTTGGGGGAAGGGGTAGAACCATAAAAAATTGTGGTAAACTAAGATCACATTAAATAATGTATTATGTTTTGTTGTGACTATTAACTAAATGCCGAACTTTAAATTGCAATACTAAAAATTGTTTACTAAAAGTTATCAAAGGAAATATTTGAACTTTCAATAATTATATTTTGTAGTTAGGTATATTGTTAACTATTAGTGATTTTCAATACTCCATGCGTTTAGTAGAACATGATGGTAATAATAATAATAATACCTTAAACAAATATTGTAATTTAGTTATTCAGTTATTAGCATTATTGTGTGTTTTTATGGTAGTGTTATTAAATAAAACATATTATACAATTTTTTTTGATTTAAGCTTAGTTGATTTAGCCAAACTAATTGATAGATAAAAATCGCTTTTTATCTAAATTCAAATATTACTTAAATATATGCATTGCAAATACTATCATACTATTTATAGTATTTATATAATATATATTATATACTATTTTTATTAGTTTAATATATATATAAATAGGTTATTACGTATTACATTTTATTCGACTTTTAAAAAATGTTGGCCACTTCCAATTGTATTTTTACCTATTTAAGTAATTTTTTCTGTTTTTTATTTTTTATAAATATGTTTAAATTTGTATTCGTTGTGTGTCTATGTATTGTTTTCTAATATAGTTATTTAGTACTTTTTAATTTAATTGTTAAAATGTTTTTAGTTATTGTTAAAATGATTAATTTGAATTTTTTACTGTGATAATTTATTTTATACTCTGAATTAATTTGTATGTGAACTATACATAACATTTTCATGTTCAACCGTGTTATTTTTCAGCTGTTTTTTTTTTCGTGAAATGTATTTGGTATATTATTTTAAACGTTAATAATATTATTGTATCTACTTTCAATTTTCTATAGACATATGTTTTATTCTTTTTGAATTGTCAAGCTAATTTTTTTTATAAAATCCTTTACTATCAATTTATTATTGTTCCATTTAATTAGTTATACTTTTTGCAAAAAAAGAAAAATTCCACAAGTTTGATTAAAAAATATTATATTGGTGTAATAAACAAAAATTGTTTATACGACAAAAAAATGCCATATTAATTACAACCATTACTATCGATAATTAAGTGTTCAACATTGATAGCTGTACCTACCACATATTAGGCTCACTAGACATAGCAAACAATATAAGATAAATTGAAAAAAAATTGCTTACAAAAATGTATTTAAATACTTACAAATCGAAAACCTTGAGTTGGAGTATCTACTTGTATGACACACGCATACAATTATTTATTTTTAAGATAGTATACAAAAATTTAACAATTTCAACAATGAATGATAGTGAATGATAATGTTTGGGACTTCACTCAACAGGAAAGGAAAGTATAGAAGACATTATTAGTTATCATTATAAAAATAAATAAATCGTAGGTGAAAATGACCGTCTCTTGGTGGCCGATTAAGCATTAATTAAAAATTCTAAAAGTTATATTAAAAGTAAAATATGAATTTTTTTTTTTTTTTATCAATTAACATACTTAAAATTTTATTTGAACACTAACTATACAGTACTGCCAAAACCAAACATTTATAACAGCTTTGGGCAACAATTATTGTAAAAGTAAAACAAAAAAATTGTATGCGCTAAAAACAAAACTACTACTACTATAAATAATAAATAATATCTGTTTGTTAAATTTTAATGACTGTAATAGGGATTTTAGAAAAACAAAACCACACGAAATTAAATTATGGAAAAATTACTCACAAATATAACTATATACAAAGTTCTTACCCACTGGCCAGTGTAAACGAAGGGACCATTAAATAGAAGGGGGGAACAACTTATAACAAGTAATCAGTATCTGATCAAAGTATCAAAGTTTATCTGGCTTGAAAACTCCGGAGAACCATGTGTTCAGTGGAGCAACCAGCGGGGGAGTTGGATGTGTCAAACACTGGGGCCCCCAATTTTTACCGACTTCAAGGGGCCCCGATGGCCTGACTCGAGACATTAAACCATTTCAATATTTGATTAAACGTTTTACTATAAATATCAAAAATGTATATATTTTTATATGTTTAATTTTGAAATCCACAAAAAAATTCACACGAGCCATCGCATCGGGACTCGATATAGATAAATAAAGCCAGTACAGTGGGGGTCGGGGCATATTGGGAACGGAGAGGTCACAGGTCTACAGATTTTATTATAACTGAATGTGATGAATCACTTTTAAAAAAACGCTTCGATGCGAATCTGTGAATAGTATGTTTAAACCAGTTATAGCAGTTTAGAAGATATCGTGGGACCAGCAAAAATGTACTTAAAATTTAATATTTGGTCTTGTGCAGGGTGGATACGATTAAGGTTGATCGTCTGTCTATAAATATATAATGTCATAGTTACCCATTTATCATAATTAACAATATAATGAAAAAATGTCATTACCCGTTGACTGTTGATTCACACACACATAGCAACCTAAAAACTGACTACGGCCAAAGTGTAAATTTACCCTATTTTTGGGGTTATTCCTTAATAAAAAAAAAATTTGACTACAGATTTTTGAGAAAATTGTATATGTTATAGTTCCATTTTAGATCTACCTTTGGTCTAATTTTCAGATCTAAATCTTAAAAGCTATGCTTGAAAAAGTGAAATAAAGAAAAAAATTCTATCCCTTCTAAGGGTTTATGATATTTTTTTGGCTTGTGAATGTTTATCGATAGTACTATGTTTGAAGAACAATTCATATAAATTTGATACATTTTCGACTATTTCTAAAAAGGTTATAGAGCATCGTAATTTTAAGTTGAAAAATTTGTACATTTTTTAGGTGTTTTTCTCAATTTCGATGGGGAAGGGGTGACTTTCTTAAATTTTTGACCGAATAAAGTACCTTCCAGGTATGATTTCTGATCTATAGAGTTGCTACAGAAAGAAATCGGTTCAGCGGTTTACGAGATATCTTGGGTCCAGACACAAAAATAAAAACACATCATTGTAAATACAATACCTTCTCAGCTCCGCACCGAAGCTAATATGCTATATAACTATACTACATTACTACCTGTTATCGTACGATTATTCTATAAATAGCGTGCATTGTACACTGACTGCTGTAGTAATGTGACCATGATAGCATAGCAATACTTTAGCACGTAAGTTTAGTGATTCTCCTTATTTACAAATAACACAAAATAATGTAGGATATTTTTATTCTACAAATGAATTGTGTACAATATTATTTAGTTTATGAATTAGGGGTCATTTTCGATAATGTGCCGCTATTGTTATTTTTGGCGCTCAGACGCCTGGTTCTACAAAACCCGATAATAATATCTAATAAATCTCCACTGCATTAAAATTTAAAAACGTTCAGTTGTCAATTGATGTTGACTGTTGTTTAAGTATTGGTGTTTTTCAAGCTTTATTTTTGAAAATTGAAAGGTGTTTAAATTTTTTATTAATTTTCACTACAGTATAATGTAGGATAATAAAAAATGCTTGAGTGGTTACCAAAGAGAAAAAAAAATAGGAAATTGAGGCACAAACATCAAAATTGCCGAAAATTAGTAACTTTTTTTCGACGATTTCTACTGTTTTTTCTGGAACAATTAAGTAAAAATAATGTTACCTATTACTATAGATTTAAGGTAATTTAAAAAAAGGAGCTGGTACAAGGGACACCGGACAGGCGAGGTACAGCCGTACAGCTACTCGGACACCTCGTTACTCTCTTGGATCATGGTATATTGTTGTTTCATTATTTTAATAATTTTGAAAGGAATGATAAATCATTAATTAAAAAAAAACATTTTTGGAAATTCAGTTTTTCTTTTAATTTTCTGTTATTAAAATTATTTATTTTATTTATGCATTTTACAGGTAGTCTAGACAGTCGGACTTATTAATTCAGTCACCTTATACTCAAATTGGTAATATCCAAATCATTCATGGTTCTAAGTGAACTATTCAAAAGAAATAACATTTTATTTTAAATATTAAACATTTTTAACAATGTTATTGTGTAGCCGAATGTGATTTCCCCTGACGTTGCCACAGTCATTCTAATAATTGTATTATTATTATCTTTGTCGATTGATAACTGTAGACGCATTCGGGCTATTGAATAAAATGTTGTTTAAAGACTGCGGGGATGCACTCGGGTTATTAAAATTCATAACACCAACGTCACTAAACACTATACACACAAACGTTTCACGTATGTTTCGAAATAATTTTCTTGACAAAAATGGCAACCAAAAACATTCAATTTAATATCGATGAAATAGATATGGAGCAGTTTATCGGTGAAGTTAAACTTCATCCTGAAGTATGGAATATAGCGGAAGATAGCTACCACGATTAAACCAAAAAAAGAGGACCCTGGATTGATATTTGTAGAGTGTTTTGTGAAGGATTTAACGAAAAGGATGAACGTGAAAAAAATGAAATATGTAAGTACTTTTATGTAATTCGTTCTTTATTTTATAATATTTGATTTATGTAATTTTTAAGAAATATTTGAATACATTATTTAATTGTATTATGAAAATATAAAATATAAATTAATAGGTATCTAGTTTACATATAATTTGTTTGTCAAGACACACTGCCGATATCTGAAACAAAATAATCTGCCAAATTTTTTCTTGCATTGATTGACTGATTAGTAGCTCTCGGAGTAGGTTCTGACGTGTCTTTTTCGATTTCAATGAATCCGTCTACGCTCATTATTTCTTGAATGTTAAATCCATCTCTGGATCGTACAAAATTGTGCAGAACACAACAAGTTTTTACTATAAGTATACATAAATCTAAATTTGCATTAATGGGCTGATGGAAAATTTTCCATTTATTTGATAATATGCCAAATCCACTTTCAACATATCTTCGAGCATGTGACAGTCTGTAGTTGAAAATCCTTTTTTTATCGGACAAACATTTACCGCTATAAGGTCGCATTATTTTGGGTGAAAGAGAAAATGCCTCATCTCCGATAAACGTGAAGGGCATTTTTGGATTGTCAGTTCCAGGTAGAGGTTGACTTCCTGGGATATTCAGTTCGTAATTTTTAAGCTTCATATAAAAAGAACTGTTTTCAAATTTTGTACTGTCAGATTCTTTACCAAAAGCCTCAACATCAATATAAAGAAATTTGTAATTTGCGTCTACTATTGCTAACAACACAATTAAAAAAAAATGTTTATAATTATAAAATAGTAACCAGCTCTTTTTTGGTTTTCTTATTCGTACGTGCTTTCCGTCAATTGCACCTAAACAATTCGGAAAATGGGCATCTTTTTGAAAACCTCTAGCAATTTCTATCCAACGTTCTTATGTAAAATCAGGAAAGGTCTCCGCGCGTAAACATTCCCAAATTGCAATGCATACCTTTCTTAAAATCTTACCGATAGTCGTGTGTCCAATTTTGTATGACAAGTGTACATTTATTTGATCACATCCACAACCTAAGTATCTGTAAACAAAGAAAAAAACGTACTTTTATAAAAACAAATTGTGAAATTTACTCCATGGGTGGCCAACTATTTTGGGTGGAAATTTGGAAAGGTTGTATATTTGCTAATAAAATTGAGTTAATGATTCATTTTTACCAAAAAAATATTCAATTTTTAACAACCAAAAATAAAAATATTATAAAACAATTACTGTATTTTCAGGTACCTCTTGTATAAAAAAATGGCGTAATGTTAAGGACAACTTTAAAAAAAGTTTAAATAAAACAAAATCTGGACAGTCAGCTGGATCAAGAAGACGATACATTTATGCTCGGCAGTTATCATTCTTACAAACTGCAGGTGCCACTGCGGAAACACAATCCAGCTTTGCTAACGACGAAATAGATGAGGATCTAACCCAGCCAGAGGAACCAGAACAACCTCCTGCCTACAACCCGCGTTCTGCAAAAAAACGCAAAGTGGATATAGAGGCTTCTTTAATTGATTTTATGAATACTCCAATTCCAACACCAACTGCTCCAGCCATTCCAGTATTTAATTCAGACCGGTCATTTTTCGAAAGCATTCTGCCATCTATATCTGATTTCACCGAAGACCAGAAACTAGACTTTCGCTGTGAAGTACTCAATATTATGAAACGTATGAGGAAACCTTCACATAATATACTTCAATATCATACATCTCAACCTCAACAACAATATGCACAACTCCAAACTGTCCAACAACAACCTTCATATATACGTTTGCCACAAGCTCAGACTTCTCAAAATATATATTCGAGACAATTTGTTCCACCTTCAATCATTTCTCCACCCACCCCGTCGACATCAACATACAGTGACGAAAATAGTATGGATTTATTCACTAATGAAACTTTAAATAAATAAATAACATAAAATAACTTATATAATGAAAACTTTGTACTATTATTTGCACCTGTAAAATTATATTTTAATACATAATAATATTTTCAAATTAAAATTGAATATTTCAATCATACAATTGTTTGGTATCTAATCTTTAAAACAGTAGAATACTGTATGCTGCATAAAATGTACTTACCTTAAAGTCACAGCTAGCATTTCCAATGGAGGTATACAGAGTCTCATCCATGAATCTTGAGACTTAATCATATCAATTATTTTGTATGCAAGTTCGTCAAATGATTGAACACTCATACGGAAATAGTTGAAAAACTTGTCTGGATTTTCTCGCAGATCCGAAAACAAAGTTACAAAAACACCTCTCGTTAGCCTATCATCGATGTAGGGACGTACCCAGGAACGTCTTTTTTTTTTTAAAAAAAATAAATTTTTTGTATACAATGTACGCGAAAATTACACGTTTTTTTGTATACACCTCCATCGCCAACAAAAACACAGAAACGTCTGATGACATCATTCCGTATGACTCGCAGCGGTGCCGCACGTTAAAACAACGGACATGTGCACGAGTTGCTGCGGCCACGCAGCGGTGTCACAGCGGCACCGCACGTTAATTCACGCAAGTGAGCATCTAGCCTAACGAAGGCCTTAGTAAATCCTCTTCTTCTATTTGATCTTTTTCAATTTCTTCAAGCTCATTCAACCCCGTTATTTATTGAATTAATTAAAGTAACAAAATGTAAATACACACGAGGCAAAAAGAAATGAAAAATAATAAGAGTATATTAAACTTAATGTAGTGCACATTGGACCTGTAGGTCTGTGTGCATGGGCCCATTCTGGGCCCACCCATTAACTACAAAATATTAACTAGTACACATGATACACAGAGAAAGAAAAACAAAATAGGTTATGTATAAATAAACAGAAACATGATAAATAAAAGTGATAAGAGATTACAACACTCCTCCTTATCATGTGCATGAATTAACAAAAACAAAGTATTTGTAAAAAAAAAAAAATATTATTAAATAGTAACAATAAAAAAATATTTAGACTATACCAAGTTTACTTGAGAGCTCGAAAAATCTTGAGTTTGGCAAAGGTTTAGTAAATATATCAGCTAACTGTTGTTTTGATTGAATATACGTTACATTGACTTCTTTATTATCAACACTTTCGCGAATGAAATTGTACTTAATATCAATGTGTTTTAACCGCTGATGTTTTCTTGGCTCCTTCACAAGGCTTATAGTTGACTGATTGTCCTCAAAAATAGTTGTAGCTTCTTTAAGTTTCACTTCCATCTCAGACAGTAACCCTCTGATCCATAAACATTCAGACGCTGCAGCAGCTAAGGCTACATTAGGGTGGTCCTTATTTCTGAACTTTTAAAAATTTTGATTTCTTACTCCCCCATTTTGTTACTTGTTATAAGAAAATAATGTGTGTTAAATTTTGCCGCGATAGCTCACCCCATTCACCTGTCACAAGAGTGTTGAAAAATTACTAAAAGGGTAGTAAATTATATAATATTTTCTTAACTCCGGGAAACTAGTAAAATGTATGATAATGTATAATTATACAAGACACGTTCGCTTATGGTTTAAACAACTTTCGAACGGCAATATTGTCATAATTTAATTTACAGAAAAGATAATAAATAATAATTTATCGTGATAACGTTTATATGTTATTGGATCGAGTTATTTTTTTTTTTGGTCAACATAACAGGTTTTTTCTCGGGTTATTCTGAGGCATTACTGTATTTGTTATTGCACTATTATAATACGATTCCATTATCGGTTATTTTAGTTTAAAAAATATAACGTTAAAAAGTTACATAATGACAACATCGAAATTAGCGACTCGTAAAAACACAGAGGCATGGTTAATTGGACAGCCTATACAACAAATAACAGGTTGTAAACTTCCTTCGGAGGGGGATATTCTACGTCGAATTTTGTTATTGAACTCTTACCTTCATCAACAAAGGCACCAGATATTCCGCAGGGATTCACTTCTTCATCCAGAAGACGGCCTTTAACAAAATCTAAGGTTAAATAATATGTTGACAAAGTCTCTATAGCAGTTATCACGACACTATATGACTCAGGCAAAGACAAAAGTAGATGACAAATAATATCGTCATCCTCGATTTTGCTTCCTGCAGATTTTATGTTTTTAACCAGATCGTCAAACATCATGAAGTGTTCTTGAAGCATCAACTTGCTTTTTAAATATAGACGATTTGAAATACCTTTTCTTTCAAAAATTGATATAAGTTTGTCAAATTTTTCTTCGGAGGTATTTCCGTCCCTTACATATTCTAAGTGTGAATCAGAGACACACTGAATGATAATTGATTTTGCCTTACTGTCATCTTTCCCGAATTGAAGTTTTACAGATTCCTCTGGTATGCTCGATTTCTCAGTCCGAACACAGTACAAAACGCCTTGATCTTCAAGAATGGCTTCAACCCGAAACCGCCAACTGGAGAAATCCTTGCTACTAAACGGTGTAACACCATACCGGTTACCATCATCCTTTGACTTATACATGACACTTGTTTTTACATCCAAACTAATCCAAAAGTTAATAAAACTCAGCCAAGTAACACTAGCGTTAGACCTGGGCCCATAACCTGTTATTTATTGAATTAATTAAAGCAACAAAACAATATACATGAGGCAAAAAGCAATGAAAAATACATAAGAGTATATTAAACCTAATGTACAAAATATTAACTAGTAAACATAACACACAGAGAAAGAAAAACAAAATAGGTAATGTATAAATAAACAGAAATATGATAAATAAAAGAGATAAGAGATTACAACAAACCCATCATCACTTTTTCCTCCATAATTTGGACAATCTTCTTCTTCATTGTTTTCATTAACATTCATTATTAATTTTTTTTATATAATATAACTGATTTAATTTTTGGCTTTTGCAGTTTTATTGATCTTTTATTTAATTCTATATCATCCTTCTCTGGAGTATTTGTTAAAATACGGGGTTTACCCTTTTTTCTTCCTCTCTCAGGAACGTTATGCTTCCTCTCAGGTGCCTTAGGATATGGTCGTATTTCTTCTGGACTAACTTTTGATTTTACTATGCCTTTTGGATCATGTCTTAGAGTAATAATTGGGGTAAGCTGTGGGTGTGTTTTATGCGTTTCATTGGATGGACCATGTCGTGGTTCTGTTTCAATTGACATTGAACTATTAAATAGATAAGGTTGTAGTACAGTTTCGTTTAACATTGAACAATTATATGGACCAGGTTGTTGTTCAGTTTCAATTGTACCTTGGGTAGTTGCATCAGTTGTATTGGGGTTGTTGATGGGCGATCAGTCACATAAGATAATAAAAATTCATCATCTCAAAAATCTCTTCATTCAGAAGATAAATTCCTGTCACTTGAAAGCCTTTTGTAATATTTTGAACTGAAAATGCCCGGCCATAAGCTTTTGAAATACATCCACCTATATTATAAATAGTGATTGGACGCCTGTTTTCTACCATCCACTCTATTACAGCTCGATTATAAAATGTTTTGTTTGGACCGAATACTATTCGGTCCAGAGGCTGGAATTTATGTGACGTATGAGTTGTTAATGTTAAGAAAATAATATAGTTCTCTCTGGCCAATATAATAGCTTCTATTGTTATGTGAGATTCGAAGTTGTACATAATAAATAAAACTTTATTTTCAGCAGATGGTTTTGTGTGTTTCATGAAATGTTTCATATATTCTAAAAATAGAATATTATTAGACCAGCCAGATGGATTGGAACCTCCAATTGTACCAGGCGGAACTTGTAACAACATAGGCTCAGTACATTTTTTCGTGGAACATGATTACCGGCAGTGTTTATAGCACAAATCATTGTCATACAGCCAACTTTTTTAGTCTCCTTAGTGTCAATGATTTTTGGAGGCGCATGCACTGTGAAATTCCCTGTTATATCCAAATTATATATTCTGTCAGGAGTGAAATGACTTCGACTCAAACAATTGATTAGATTTTCGAAAAAACAGAAACATCAAACTTGTTAAAGCTAGTAGCTCTAGACATACTAGTTGCCTCAGGCTTCCTAAGGAATAATGTTTTATTTCGGTTAAAAAAATATCTCAGTCATTCCTTACGGGCTTCTTCAATATTTTCCCATTCTTTCACATTTTTCCCATTCTTTATTGCAAACAGATATGCTAATTTTCTAGCGTCAGTTTTAGTAAGATCATACTGTAACCTAGCAGACATTTCCAAGTATTTAACTAGCTCATTCTCTTCGGTTACAGTAAATATTTTGCGGCAATTAATATTTGATGTATAAGTATAACTATCTTTATGCAAGCTCTTAAACAATTTAAAATGTCGTAACAATGTAGTTTCGACACATTATAAGTACTTACAGCTTGAGATATTGATACATTCTTTTTTAGAAACATCATTAACTGCACATTCCAAATTAGTTTTGTTGGGAGGTACTCTTATGACACCACTTTTACTCCTAGGCATTTTAACATTTCAAATCTACAAGCAATTATAACAAATAATTCATTATGAAATCTCAATTAATACGAGTTTCTTTTTTTTATTTTCTAAAGGTTTTTATTTTTTTTGTCAGGTCGCGAACCCTCTTGAATCGATTGTGTTCACCTACCCTTCCAAGCTCTTAACGTCCTTTACCGCCACCACACCTACAACCCATCACCATGGTTACCGCACGTCATCTCTCCTGGCAAGGGATCGAACGTAGAATCCGAGACGCTCGCGCCAGTCGCAGTGTTCAATTGTTACCGAAGGCGTTTTGATGTCGTGTGCAGCAGCTATTCGTTTTCAAGGGGATTTGTGTAAGTATAAAAATAATTTTTATTTTTATTTACATTATTTGTTTACTACACCCGACGACAATGTATTCGAGCAACGGTTTGTGACCGAGTCAGGTCGTTTCAATAATGTTTATAGCCAAATTTACCGGGATTTTTTTTTTAAATGCCGCTTTTTTTATTGGGGTCAAGTGCGATAATTGCAGACGAACGGAGAAAATGTAACTGCAATTTTTTTCTATGCATATAACCAACGACGTTTTATAATTAAAAATGTTCAATTGAGATTTGACACACGCACCGGGCCATATTTGTTGTATACAAATGTGCCACGCCCGTGTTTTTTTCTATGACTGTCACATGCAGTTGTGTCTGTGCAAAACATACAAGTAGTGAATTCTTGTAAAACTGTCTAGATTACTTTGAGTAGTTCTCTTCGCGCGATTTTTAATATTTAATTGTGTTATATTTTATTGTCACGGGGGGGGGGGGGAATCGCTGTTAATTCTAATCATAGTCAAATCATTTTATTTACGGCACAGAGGCACAGAAACAACAAAAGTCATAATTTGGAATAGAAATATGTTACCATAATTAAAATAGTTAAGTGTTTGATTTTTTTAAATTTCTATTTTTAGTAATTTTTTGCAGTCGTCCTGTGAGTAATTTTACATTTACCAAATAAGTAATACTTATCAAGTTGTCCATTTTTTACCATTTATTATTATTTTTTCGTTGTTTCGTAATTTAGTAGGCACATGTATTTATTCAGAGTTAATCGGTAATCACAGGGGCTGACGTCTAGTTCTAACAACTTTAATTTATAATTGTGATTTGTATTTATTTAACTCATTATTAGTTCAGTCTATCACGCAAATAACTAACTATCCAACAATTACATACTGCATCTTATTTATTTTTGTATTTTATTTTTATTTTGCCCGAAGACGTTGGACTGATTTTTGGTGAGGGTCTTCCAACTAACTACCGATACCCGTATAATTGCTACAATCGATAGATAACACGTTATAAAGTAAAATATGTATCGAATGAACATAATCGATATTGGTGTACGCGATTCCGATGTTTAGTTCTCTTACAACCAAATTTTCAAAATCGAATATTGTCAACTATCGATTGCGTGCATTTGCAACATAGTTTATCGTTATTATTTCCATATTTTCTATTCTTCTTTTATAGCTGATTGTCGTGCTATTATATTATATATTAGTTCCCTGTATTTTAATAGACACTTGCGATATAATAGCATACCTCTTCTAGCGTCTGGCTCTTCATTTTTTCTCTTTTGGTTTTATTATTCTCTAACCCCTTCAACAGTATCGTGACTCTTCCTTTTTATCCTTATTATTATGTTCTCGGTGTATACATTGTCCAAAAAGGGTTTTTTTTTAAGATCCTGGAGAAACACATACGATGTAGCTGCTCGTGGGCAAAAATAAACTGAATACCAAGCGTGCGGTTTTTTTTGTTACAATAGACCCATGAAGAAATTTGTCTTTTACAGCTCATTATCATACACTCGAAAAACCTCAGGATCACGAACTTATGCGTTACTAATTCCATGTTTTTAAATTTGTAATTGAATTTGTTTTAAAATTATAACTCTTCCAAAACAAATCTTTCGATAAATGACGTCATTGGATTCCGTATTATTTTTTAATAAATACCAAAAATAAGAATTTTTATATAAAAATATGTTAGCAACAAATTAATAACTCAAAAATACTTTATTTTAAAATCATCCTTCTTGATGATGAAAATAAAAACAATAATAAATCAAAAAAATAATACCACTTAGGAGACCGGGAAAACAAACGCTTATTAAAGATTGTAAAAAAATGGCTATCGTAAGAAAAATATCCCAAAAATATAATATTATAAAAATAAAAACACACGAGTCAGTTGTTTATCTTATAAAAGTAATCCTGTAAAACTTAATGTAACAGAAGTTTTGAATGGTCGTTTATAATCTATAATAAAATTTAAACCTAACACTCATGGTATTTATGTAGTAATGAAATTATACAATGACATTTTATTTAATCCTAAATCACAAAAATATCTTATTCGACTAGTCTAAAAGGCTAACTTATAAAACCCATAAAAAAATAGACTTACTCATTATATGGTCGCTCTGGAATTAAAATAGTTAAATTAGCACCGTCTTCAACTGCAGTTTCGCCTACGCTTCCTCTATTTTGGGTAGTTGTGCATCTACATACTTGGGAAAAATTCAAACCTTCCAAAATAATTTAATAAGAATAATAACTAACGCTCCCCGGTTCGAACGCAACAATAATTTACATAAAGACATCCAAATTAAAAACATCCACGATCTCATAATTACCCTGGCGGAAAAAATGCATAGTTCACTAAAATCAACAGGTTAACTTTACTTCAATTTTTCATGAAACCGTCACCTTAAAAAAAAACAGGAATATTTATTTTCACATGATTTTAAAAGGGTCAAGTTAATAAATTGCCTATGAATATTATCATGAGCCATGGTTAAGTAGAAACATTTTTAGTTTTATTTAATTATATTTCTCCCTAACACAAAACCCTTAATTTTTTTTTCTTTTTTAAATGAAATTTCGTCAATATAACATTATACTTCGACAATTACAATAGTTATTGGATAGATACTTGTATCTATCCAATATACTTGTATCTAGATACTAATACTTGAAAATTATCAACATGTGATTAAAAAAAAAAAAATTATATATACAATATTGTTGTAAATAGTGATAATAAAGAAAATAAAAGTTTAGTATGAATATAATATAATAGTGCAATAATATAATAATGAGAATAAGAAAAAAAAACTGCTATATCGTGTGATTTACGGTTTGGTGACTGACGATTAATGTTGCAGAGTCGATGTTAGGAGGGAGACCAAAGGATTAATAATCGCTTTAAACTCGTCCAGGAACTTTGATAGGGGTTCGATGATCGGGAGAGATGTTGCTTTACCAGTATTGACGTGACCGACGGCCGATGAGTAAGAGCGGGGCTGTGATGCCGTGTAATCAATGGGAATTGACTGGCGATTTCTCTGTTTGTTTTATTTTTATCCCGAAAATAATTTTTGATAGATTTTACATCCTTTGTAGCTTGCAGTATGATCTTCGATGCAAAGAGCACATTTGGCTGGTTAGTCTCGTGATTTTTGACTTTCAGCTGAGGAATGGTCATCACCGCATTTTACGCATCGTGGTTGATGAGAACACATTTTTTGTATGAAAATAGGCTTGAATATTCGTGACTAAGGAATAAATTTATGCTTCCGTGGTTTTTTGATCTTAACGCGTGTACTAAAAAAGGACGAGATATTAAAAATCTCTGTATTCTTGTCAGGTAATCCTAAATCAAGTCTCTAAAGAGACAGTGGACTTTTAGTCTTAGCTTAAAATATTTGTAATACGTGAAGCCGTGTCGCCGAGTTGCTTTAAAGCAGTGGATATGTCAATTACGAGAGTTGAGTGATGTTAGTGTTTTATAATTATGCTAAACATTTTGGAAGCTTTTGGCATATATGTGTAAAAATTATATTTCTTTTCCTTCAAAAAATTAAAAAGGATTATAATCTTCAAGATTGGGATTGTCTTTGTAAGCTGTTTCGGGCATGACTATGTCAAGAATTGTACTTTCTTCCGAAAGTACAGCAAACTTATTTGTTAAAGAGAACACCTTTGATTTTTTTCATCTATTTTGGGAGTTGTAGGTGAAAAGAGGTTGCTTACCTGCAGGTATTAGCCTATCTGGCGGTACTAGCGTACCAAATTGGTTCCGTACGTAGCTCATGTTCCGAGACGACCTTTGAATATATTTATAACGAACCGCGTGACAACAGACGTGCGTTCGTATTGGCCGACGAAACCGGGCACTAAAACACACTAGATTATCTTAATTATTGTCTTAGAATATAACTAATTGCTCAATTTTCCTTTTGATTGTATCCATAGATAATCTTTAGCTGTCCAAGTACCGCTATCCATAAAATTGCCCTTCGGGGCTCGGACCAAGGACGCTCACAAGCGATGGCGTTTATTTGTAAAAATGGCGATTGCAGCGTTACAAATCGTATTGTAACTTGTAAGTATATTTATTATTATTATCGTAATGTAGTTTTTATGATAAGCGATTCGTGACACCAAAATGATAATTTTTTTTTAAAATATGCTCACTTTTTAGCTAACATGATTAATTGAAACATAAACATTCCAAAATATATATTAATTTATTATAATACACATGAGACATATAACTACAAGATCTGGAACCAAATTTGAAAACACCCGTTTTTATGATATTTTTCAAATCAAAACTTATATTCTAAACATTTATTACAAAACCAAAATCATTAATTGAATACAATTTTTTTTTAATTATCTTGTGATAAAACATGTTTTTGTTTGCTACCTATCGTTAATTGCAAACAAATCCTACGTTTATGTGTGCCAATGTAAAATTGTACCAACGATTCACTTTTTTATTACAAAGATCTGATAGTAAGTATGGTTAAAGCGTGTACATTCATAAATTAATTTTACTAAAAAAATTGTGTTTTGTTAAATAAAACCATTGAAAAACTTATTTAATTACTACCCCAAGTTTCCAAACAAAGTTTCTGCATCACTTACTTAGTAAATTGTTCCAAATTAGTAAGAAATCTGGAACGCTGATTTTAACACGTTGACTGCCACATAAACGCTCGCCCGCTGTCAAATAAAACATCAACATAAATATAATTTATTCGCTAACCCCTAGTAATTTAGTAAAAACATTAAACTTAAAAATTTTGAAAATTGTCATATGTTTCTGCGACATTTGTCATCTAATTTTTTGTGTTATTTATACCTAGGTAATCTAGACGTGTTTAAGGGCAAATCTACTGTTAATCAGGCTTTTTCATGACAACAAAAGATCAATAAGTATTTGGCCTGTGTTCATAGTTTTGGCAAAATTCAAGAGACACTGCCAAACTAAATCGTGTGAAAAAAAACCATTCAAAGTATCTATTTGCTGAACATCCCTGTTGAACTAGCATCACATAGCCATACTCAAAACAAATGGATTCCCGATCGATCGAGGACAAATTAATAAATAGAACATTACATGTGCATACAAAATCCACCCAGAAGATAGTTGTTTGGACTAACGCTTCAAAAAGATTGATTTCAGCAAGCGGTAAAAATTATATTATAAATTAATGTGTGTGTTTATTTAATAGTTTTAAACGCAATGCATATATTTAAGAACTCTTTAACGAACTAATTGAAGCTAGGCTAAATTCTATTCTCGGATCTCTTAACTATAACATAGTACAATTAATACTAGCGTTAATTTGTAATTAAATTTTATTTAATAACCATGATGGAACTTCCTTTTCTATTAAATAAAATATATAATGATTAATTAATAATAATAAGTTTTTAATATCGTAAAGATTAATCCCATATTCAACAATTTAGTTAGTAGTTGGCTTTTATATGAGTAAATATATTTACATCACAAATTCAAATAGGATACATTAGGTTAAATTAGGTAGAAAGTGATCTTGTAAAACGTTAAACTTTCATAGGTTAAAAGAAGTAAGTATTAATAAATATTAATGTTAATGACTTATTACTTGTCATTCAAGGGTGAAAAAATGAAGAATTAGATTAATTGAAATATCGCGAGCGAAAACTCGGAATTTTAAATATACATTAAGTTATAGGTATAGATCAATATTTATAAAAAAATATAGTTTAAGTTTGATTAATAGGTTATTTTTTAAGGAACTAAGACTTCAAAGCGTAATTTAAGTATAGGAATAAGTTAGGTTAATTTTTTTTTCGATAAAAAAAAATATGCAAAATAACTTCAAATAAGATTAATTGAAATATCGCGAACAAAGGTTCGGAATTCCATATATACATTAAGATATAGGATTAGGTAATGTAGTATTAGATAATTCAGGTTGATGCAAAATAACTATTTTTTTTTTTAATTAAGATAAATTGTATATTGTAAGTAAGAATTACTATTATTAATAGTGGTTAGGTTATCCAATGTCATTAATAAGATATATGTGTTGTGGTTAGCATTACACAAATTATCAATAATTATTGTTTATTAATTTGATTTCATTATTATTCTAATGAATCGGCAATGGCCATTCAAGGACTTTGTTCTCATTTAATAGGCTAGTTGAAAGTCGACAAGTGAAAAACTTGGGCTTTCAAACCCCTAACTTATAAGTAATATTTATAAAAAGATAATAATAAGGTTAGGTTATAAGAGTATTTTTTAAGAAATTCGGACTTAAAAACCAAATTTTAGTATAGAATTAAGTTAAGCTAATTTTTTTTTATATATTTTTTTTTTTTTTTACAAAAATTACTTAATTATGCCTCAGAGCGTGAGGTATTCGCTATATGTTACATTGTATTTTTATTATTTTTAAATTAAAAAAACCAGTACAGTGGGGTCGGTGCATAGTGGGGGCGGAGCATAGTTGGGTCGGGGCATAGTGGTGACGGGGAGGTCACAGGTTTACAGGAATTTTTAAATCTGAAAGTGATAAAATCACTTTCGAAAAAACGCTTCGATGCAAATCGGTAGTTAGTATTTTCAAGCCAGTACAGTCCAAACCAAGCACAGTATAAACCAGCAAAGTTAGAAAGTTTTAAATGAAGGTTCTGTATTTACAAATGAGCATCAAAGCGTTAATTTGAAAGTGATTTTATCCGAGAGGACTAGTGCAGTAGAGTATTGGCATAATGTAATCAAAGCAATGAGGAAACGGAGAGGTCACAGGTCTACAAGAATTATTATAAATAAAAGTGATAAAATGAATAAAATCGCTTTCAAATAAACGCTTTGATGCTCATTTGTAAATACAGAACCTTCATTTTAAAATTATATTATTTCAAAGCTATATTATACTTCTATTTTACTAGATTGACAATGTACAAAATAAAATGCAACTAAAAAAACCTTTTCATAGATCCTTAAAATGTAAAGGGTGGGTTAGTGAAACGGGTTTTACCATTTAAATACATTAGAAAATCGCCGTTTTACTGCCTCATCCTGTATATTAATTTCTTGTTATTTTCTAAAGAAAAATCGATTTTCTTACATTTAAATTAAAATAAATCGTATACAGGTACTGTGATGGAGAAAACAATAAATTTTACCTACATTTATTACTTATTAGTTAAATATTACTAACGTGTTTAGCCACTAGCAGTCGGCTGTTGCATGTTATTTAACAATAACCTTAAATGGAGATTTTAAAAATTGTGTTTTTTTTAATAATAGCATAGGAGCAGTATCATGATGTTAAATGTTCACGAGATTTGATCTAGTCATAAAATAAAGTATTATCATTTATGACTTAATTATTATTAAAATTTATCTTAATAGTAATAGTACATACTAATAAAATAATGAAATATTTTTTACAAAATTAGAGCTACACGTTGATAAACTAAAAAAATTAAAATTAGCACGAAGCAGATTATCTAATATTAGACAATTTAAACAATCAAGCGTGAATCTCTTTAAATTAATAACAGTATAACAATATACAAAACATTAGTTTTCCTTTAAAAAAATTGTGTAATAAAAAAAACATTTTGAGTCGGTATACTGCATAAAAACCAACACTTAATCTGAATCCAATAAACAACAGTCCTCTTCATTATTTGCAGGTAGTTGGACATTAAATACTCATAGTTAACCTTCGGTAAGGTTATATAACGCAGGCTGTAAAATAACGAGATAACGACAGTGGTTTTGTCGTAACAGCATCATTAAGTGTCTTAATAAGTACACGGACAGGTTTTTTTCCCAATAAATCGAGTGTCTACTATAATCAGTTACACGATTTAGTCGCCTGTGATATCATGTAATAAATACAATATTATGATACCGATCATTGGGCCCTAAACTAATCTAACACGGATAGACGTTACCAACTGATAGTTTTTAGTGTCTGTTCGTTTCTCACATCTGGTACACTGGGTTTTTAGTTAAAAAAAAAAAAAAAAAAAGTTGAATTTGTGTAAACTTTAAGTCAAAAGTGGTAATTGGGCACAAAACTTAATAGTATCATTCTGCATGGATATACATAAAATTGTTTTAATGATTTGATAATTTTTTTTTAAAGATTTTAGGTGTTTTTGTTAAAATATACGCAATGTGCGAAAACACGGTTTTCCGGCAATTAAAAAAAAAATGTAGTGCCGAATTTTTCACCCGCTACATATGTTATGGATACATATGAGTTTCAACTACTGACAATTTTTCAACCCGAAAGTTTTAAAATTACGGCTAAAAACCCCGAAAAACAAAAAAATTGTACCCCCCCTAGGGGGGCGGGAATTGGGTATAGTTTAAATTTGACACAACTGACGTGCGCGGGCATACCAAATAAATATTTCTTATACATTTCAACTCGATCCGACTCTTTTTCTCGATACTATAGCCAGTAAAAGTTCTAACTTAAAAACTCGTACGGTTTTTTTTTTGTTTTTTTCAACTTTCGTCTGTGAAGACTTAAACTTTTTCAACTTTTACCCCCCCAAAGTACAAACTAGACAAAATTTGTGATTTGTAGAGTTGCTATTCAAAGGAATTGGTCTAGTATTAAAAAAGTTACAATGTATACAGCGAAAAAAAAAGCCCACATCAGAGTAAAACCAATACCTTCTCGCTTTGCATCGAAGCTAAAAAATGTAATCTTAATTTAAATATTTAATTTTTAAAGCGGTTATTTTTCAGCATTTTTTTTTAAATTTAAATGAAGTATGTGTAATGTTATGCCTCAGAGCGTGAGGTACGTTCTACGAATATGGACCCGATTAGTTTATTTGTTTTCAGACCGGTACTTTTAAAAGTTTCAAATTAACGTTTTGATGCAAGTCAATGTTTAGGTTTGGTTAGGGTTAACTATTTAAGTACATTCGGAATTATAACTTATCTCGACAATTTTGCTAATTAATTAGATTAATTAACATTTGAATTCGAGCCCTTAAAATTTAATATACTTATGATGTCATAGGTATAAATATATAAGTTAAGGTTTATTGTTTTAATATTTTTTTTTGAAGTATAGGAATAAGTTAGGTTAATTTTTTTTTTATATATTTTTTTTCGACAAAAAAAATATATTGTCCAAATGTTATACATTAGATTAATTGAAATATCGCGAGCGAAGACTTGGAATTTCAAATATATATTAAGTTATAGATATAGATCTATATTTATAAAAAAATATAGTTTAAGTTTGGTTAATAGGTTATTTTTAAGGAACTAGGACTTAAAAACGTAATTTAAGTATAGGAATGAGTTAGGTTAATTCTTTTTTTATATATTTTTTTTCGACAAAAAAAATATATTGTCCAAATGTAATACATTAGAATTATTGAAATATCGCGAGCGAAGACTTGGAATTTCATATATACATTAAGTTATAGGTATAGATATATATTTATAAAAAAAAATATATATTTAGTTAGGTTAATAGGTAATTTTTTTAAGGAACTAGGACTTAAAAACATAATTTAAGTTTGTGAATAAGTTAGGTTAATTCTTTTTTTTTAATTTTTTTTTTCGACAAAAAAAAATATATTGCACAAAAAGACCAAGATTAGATTAATTGAAATATCGCGAGCAAAGACTCGGAATTTCATATGTACATTAAGTTTTAAGTCTGGTAATTTAGTATTAGATTAATTAGGTTGATGCAAAATAACTATATTTTTTTAATTAAGATTAGTATTCGGCAACGGCCATTTAATGACCTTGTATGTATTTAATAGGTTAGTTGAAAGTCGACAAGTGGAAAACTAAGGCTTTCAAATCCCTAATTTATAAGTAATATTTATAAAAAAAATATATTTTAAGTTTGGTTAATAGGTTATTTTTAAGGAACTAGGACTTAAAAACGTAATTTAAGTATAGGAATGAGTTAGGTTAATTCTTTTTTTATATATTTTTTTTTCGACAAAAAAAATATATTGACCAAATGTAATACATTAGATTAATTGAAATATCGCGAGCGAAGACTTGGAGTTTCAAATATACATTAAGTTATAGATATAGATCTATATTTATAAAAATATATATATATTTAGTAAGGTTAATAGGTGATTTTTTAAGGACCTAGGACTTAAAAACATAATTTAAGTTTGTGAATAAGTTAGGTTAATTTTTTTTATTAATTTTTTTTTCGACAAAATAAATGTATTTACCAAAAATACTCAAAAATTAGACTAATTGAAATATCGCGAGCGAAGACTTGGAGTTTCAAATATACATTAAGTTATAGGTACAGGCAATTTGAGTATTAGATTAATTAGGCTGATGCAAAATAACTATATTTTTTTAAATAAGATTAATTGCTTATTGTAAGTAAGATTTAATATTATTAACAGTGGTTAGGTTATACAAAGTGATTAATTATGTGTTGTGGTTAGCATTACACAAATTATCAATAATTATTGTTTTTCAATTGATTTCATTATTATTCTAATGAATCAGCAACGGCCATTCAATGACCTTGCATTCATTTAACAAGCTAGTTGAAAGTCAACAAATTGAAAACTTGGGCTTTCAATTCCCTAGTTTTTTTTAATTCACAAAAGTTTCTTAAATTTTGTTACATTGTATTTTGATTATTTTTTCTTTATATTTTTTTTTAATAAAAAAAAAAAGAAATCTTAATTTAAACATTTAATATTAATTTAATTTTTAGAGCGGTTATTTTTCAGCATTTTTTTTTAAATTTAAATGAAGTATGTGTAATGTTATGCCTCAGAGCGTGAGGTACGTTCTACGAATATGGTCCCGATTAGTTTAATTGTTTTCAGACCGGTACTTTTAAAATTTTCAAATTAACGTTCTGAACTATTTAATTACATCCGGAATTATAAATTATCTCGACAATTTTTCTAATTAATTAGATTAATTAAAATTTGAATTCGAGCCCTTAGAATTGAATACAATTATAATGTTAGGTTAATTATTTTTTCGACAAAAAAAATGAATTACTCAAAAAAATGAAGAATTAGATTAATTGAAATATCGCGAGCGAAAACTTGGAATTTTAAATATACATTAAGTTATAGGTATAGATCAATATTTATAAAAAAATATAGTTTAAGATAGGTTAATAGGTTATTTTTTAAGGAACTAGGACTTAAAAACGTAATTTAAGTATAGGAATGAGTTAGGTTAATTCTTTTTTTATATATTTTTTTTTCGACAAAAAAAATATATTGTCCAAATGTAATACATTAGAATTATTGAAATATCGCGAGCGAAGACTTGGAATTTCATATATACATTAAGTTATAGGTATAGATATATATTTATAAAAAAAAATATATATTTAGTTAGGTTAATAGGTAATTTTTTTAAGGAACTAGGACTTAAAAACATAATTTAAGTTTGTGAATAAGTTAGGTTAATTCTTTTTTTTTAATTTTTTTTTTTCGACAAAAAAAAATATATTGCACAAAAAGACCAAGATTAGATTAATTGAAATATCGCGAGCAAAGACTCGGAATTTCATATGTACATTAAGTTTTAAGTCTGGTAATTTAGTATTAGATTAATTAGGTTGATGCAAAATAACTATATTTTTTTAATTAAGATTAGTATTCGGCAACGGCCATTTAATGACCTTGTATGTATTTAATAGGTTAGTTGAAAGTCGACAAGTGGAAAACTTAGGCTTTCAAATCCCTAATTTATAAGTAATATTTATAAAAAAAATATATTTTAAGTTTGGTTAATAGGTTATTTTTTAAGGTACTAGGACTTAAAAACGTAATTTAAGTATAGGAATAAGTTAGGTTAATTCTTTTTTTTTTATTTTTTTTTTCGACAAAAAAAAATATATTGCACAAAAATACCAAGATTAGATTAATTGAAATATCGCGAGCAAAGACTCGGAATTTCATATGTACATTAAGTTTTAAGTATAGGTAATTTAGTATTAGATTAATTAGGTTGATGCAAAATCACTATATTTTTTTAATTAAGATTAGTATTCGGCAACGGCCATTTAATGACCTTGTATGTATTTAATAGGTTAGTTGAAAGTCGACAAGCGGAAAACTTGGTCTTTCAAACATATAATTTAAAAGTAATATTTATGTAGAATTTTAGTTTTAAGGTATGGTTTTATGGTTATTCTTTACTTAAATACTTGCATGTGCATTTATTAGGTTGATTGAACAACGGTAAAAGAAAACTCCTACTTTCAAACAAGTAATTTAAGTATAGGCTTAGAAATTAACTTCATTTTAAGCATTGAAGTATTTTTGACATATTTAAAATTTAAAAAATATCTTAAATTTGTTTAAATTAAAAAATGATGTTACGTCTCTTAGTCTTAGCTCTTAATCTTTTTTAGTTTTTGAAGTACCTAATTTAAATTTCCTATTAACTGTTGTTTTAGAGCGGTTATTTTTCAGCATTATTTTGAAATTAGAATTAAGTAGGTATAAAGTTATGCCTCAGAGCATGGATATGTTCTACGAATATGGTCCCGATTAGTTTAATTGTTTTCAGATCAGTACTTTTAAAAGATTTAAAATAACGATCTGATGCAAGTCAATGTTTAGGTTAGGTTAGGTTAATTATTCAATAATTTTCAGGAATTATAAATGACAAATAATTTTGATAACTATGCTAATTATTGCTAATTATTCAGATTAATTTAAATATGAATTCGAGCCTTTAGAATTTAATACAATGTAATGTCATAGGTATAAATATTTAAGTTAAGGTATTTTATTTTAATATTGTTTTTAAGTATAGGAATAAGTTAGGTTAATTTTTTTTTGCAAATAAAAATATATATTTTTTTAACATAAAAAAATGTTTCTTTTTTATTAACATATTTTTTTATGTTAAACAAATATATTGCCCAAAAACGGTTGATTAGATTAATTGAAATATCGCGAGCGAAGACTCGGAATTTCAAATATACATTAAGTTATAGATATAGATCAATATTTATAAAAAAATATAGTTTAAGTTTGGTTAATAGGTTAGTTTTTAGGGAACTAGGACTTAAAAACGTAATTTAAGTATAGGAATAAGTTAGGTTAATTCTTTTTTTATATATATTTCTTTTCGACAAAAAAAATATATTGCCCAAATATACTGAGAATAGATTAATTGAAATATCGCGAGCAAAGACTCCGAATTTCATATATACATTAAGTTATAGGAATAAGTAATTTAATTTTAGATTAGTTAGGTTGATGCAAAAAAACTTTTTTTTTTTTATTAATAATAATTGTACATGGTAAGTAAGAATTAATATTATTATCAGTGGTTAGGTAATACAAAGTGAATTATAAGATATATTTGTTGTGGTTAGCATTACATAAATTAACAATAATTATTGTGTATTAATTTAATTTCCTTATTATTCTAATGAATCGGCAACAGCCATTCGATGACCTTATATGTATTTAATAGGCTAGTTGAAAGTCGACAAGTGGAAAACTTAAGCTTTTAAACCCCTTACTTATATATAAGTAATATTTATAAAAAATATATAATTAAGGTTAGGTTATAAGAGTATTTTTTAAGAAATTCGGACTTTAAAACGTAATTTAAGTATAGAATTAAGTTAGGTTAATTTATTTTTGTATATTTTTTTTCGACAAAAAAAGATACAAAAAAGTGTTTAATAAGAAGTTAATTTTTTTTTCATAGTGTTAAAATACAATGAGATTTTAATATCTCATAATTTTTTTTGGTTTTTACCCCTCCCAAAACTTATTATTTTTATTTTCACTTTTAAACCTTAATGGTAACGTATACATTTTATTAATTTTTAGATTAAGGATAATATTTACTAAAAATGTTGACTGGTTGATTATAGTTAGTTTGGATTTTAACACTATGGAAAAAAATTTAACTTCTTATTAAACACGATTAGATACTGAGTAGTTCACGATAAAATGATCACTCTGTCAAACTTAATATAACATTATTAAATATAATACTATTGATTGTAAAATACACAAATAGCGGTGCTGTACAAATAATGTTCACTGTTTTTGTGTATTAAACCGTTTGTCTGTATATTTTAAAACCAATCATGATAACCAGTTTCGAATAATTATTATTAAATTATAAGTGTTTAAAAGTTAGGACGAGAGGGGAAGTGCGCGCATATAAAAATTACTACACTCCACCCTTTCTCCTGCCCTAAGCTTGAAACTTCAAAAATAGTTATCCAAAACCGGTTATCGACCATTCAAAATGTTAAGTACATTATTCTCAATTTAAAAAAAATAATGGAATGTATGCATTACTATTTGAGTATCATAAGTTGATATAAAACTATATTAGTTTGGGGGAAGGGGTCTTCTTCTTTAGTATTCAATTCTGAGATTGGTTTGTAGCAATTCTCCACTCTTCCCTATTACTTGCCTTCCTATTGCTATTTCTTGGGATGATTTATACGGTAGTTTCCCCTTGCCTTCCGTATCGCAGTGCAGCCACCAGTTATACAGTTCCCGTATCTGCTGGCTGCTGTTTGGTGTGTAGCTGTTTCTACCATTGTAGGTTACCTGCACCTACACCCAATATTGTAGTAGCTGCTGCCCTACTACAAGTCCGTTTTATTCGCTTTTTACGGGAAGGGGGAAGGGGGAAGGGGTAGGACCATAAAAAATTGTGGTAAACTGAGATCACATTATATAATTTTATATTATGTTTTGTTGTGACTATTAAATAAATGCCGAACTTTAAATTGCAATACTAAAAATTGATTACTGAAAATTATCAAAGGAAATATTTGAACTTTCAATAATTATATTTTGAAGTTAAGTATATTGTTAACTATTAGTGATTTTCAATACTCCTTGCGCTTAGTAGAACCTGATGGTAATAATAATAATACCTTATACAATTGTTGTAGTACAATTATTCAGTTTTTAGCATTATTGTGTGCTTTTATTGTAGTGTTGTTAAATAAAACATATTATAAAAATTATTTTGATTCAAGCTCAGTTGATTTAGCCAAAATAGTTGATAGTTAAAAATCGCTATCACTTTTTATCTAAATTCAAATATTACTTAAATATATGCATTGCAAATATTATAAAATATTATCATACTATTATTATTATATATATATAAATATATATATATATAAATAGATTATTAAAAATTACATTTTATTCTAATTTAAAAAATGTTGTCCACTTCCAGTTGTATTTTTACCTATTTAAGTAACTTTTTCTGTTAAGTTTTTTTTTTTTTTTAAATATATTTAAATTTGTATTCGTTGTGTGTCTATGTATTTTTTCTAATATAGTTATTTAGTACTTTTTAATTTAATTGTTAAAATGTTTTTAATTATTATTAAAATGATTAATTTGAATTTTTTACTGTGATAATTTATTTTATACTCTGAATTAATTTGTATGTGAACTATATATAACATTTTCATGTTCAACCGTGTTATTTTTCAGCTGTTTTTTTTTTTGCGTGAAATGTATTTGGTATATTAGTTTAAACGTTAATAATATTATTGTATCTACTTTCAATTTTCTATAGACATATTTTTTCTTCTTTTTGAATTGTCAAGCTAATTTTTTTTATAAAATCCTTTACTATCAATTTATTATTGTTCCATTTAATTAGTTATACTTTTTGCAAAAAAAGAAAAATTCCACAAGTTTGTTTAAATAATATAATATTGGTGTAATAAACAAAAATTATTTATACGACAAAAAAATGCCTTATTAATTACGACCATTACCTATCGATAATTAAGTGTTCAACATTGATAGCTGTACCTACCACATATTAGGCTCACTAGACATAGCAAACAATATAAGATAAATTGAAAAAAAATTGCTTACAAAAATGTATTTAAATACTTACAAATCGAAAACCTTGAGTTGGAGTATCTACTTGTATGACACACGCATACAATTATTTATTTTTAAGATAGTATACAAAAATTTAACAATTTCAACAATGAGTGATAGTGAATGATAATGTTTGGGACTTCACTCAACAGGAAAGGAAAGTATAGAAGACATAATTAGTTATCATTATAAAAATAAATACATCGTAGGTGAAAATGACCGTCTCTTGGTGGCCGATTAAGCATTAATTAAAAATTCTAAAAGTTATATTAAAAGTAAAATATGAATTTTTTTTTTTTTTTATCAATTAACATACTTAAAATTTTATTTAACACTTACTATACAGTACTGCCAAAACCAAACATTTATAACAGCTTTGGGCAACAATTATTGTAAAAGTAAAACAAAAAAATTGTATGCACTAAAAACAAAATTACTACTACTATAAATGATAAATAATATCTGTTAAATTTTAATGACTGTAATAGAGATTTTAGAAAAACAAAACCACACGAAATTAAATTATGGAAGAATTACTCACAAATATAACTATGTACAAAGTTCTTACCCACTGGCCAGTGTTAACTAAGGGACCATTAAATAGAAGAGGGGATCAACTTATAACTAGTAATCAATATCTGAATAACACAAAAGAAAGTTTATCTGGCTTAAAAACTCAGGAACAAACACTGGGGCCCCCAATTTTTACCGACTTCAAGGGGCCCCGATGGCCTGACTCGACACATTAAAGCATTTCAATATTTGATTAAACGGTTTACTATAAATATCAAAAATGTATATATTTTTATATGTTTAATTTTGAAATCCACAAAAAAATTCACACGAGCCATCGCATCGGGACTCGATATAGATAAATAAAGCCAGTACAGTGGGGGTCGGGGCATATTGGGAACGGAGAGGTCACAGGTCTACAGATTTTATTATAACTGAATGTGATGAATCACTTTTAAAAAAACGCTTCGATGCGAATCTGTGAATAGTATGTTTAAACCAGTTATAGCAGTTTAGAAGATATCGTGGGACCAGCAAAAATGTACTTAAAATTTAATATTTGGTCTTGTGCAGGGTGGATACGATAAGGGTTGATCGTCTGTCTATAAAAATATACTGTCATAGTTCCCCATTTATCATTATTACAAAATAATGAAAAAGTTTCATTACCCGTTGACTGTTAATTCATACACACATAGCAACCTAAAAACTAACTACGGCCAAAGTGTAAATTTACCCTATTTTTGGGGTTTTTCCTAAATAAAAAAAAAAATTGACCACAGATTTTTGAGAAAATTGTATATGTTATAGTTCCATTTTAGATCTACCTTTGGTCTAATTTTCAGATCTAAATCTTAAAAGCTTTGCTTGAAAAGTGAAATAAAGAAAAAAATTCTATCTCTTCTAAGGGAAAGGCTTTATTATATTTTTTTGGTTTGTAAATGTTTATCGATAGTACTATGTTTGGAAAAAAATTTATATAAATTTGATACATTTTCGACTATTTCTAAAAAGGTTATAGAGCATCGTAATTTTAAGTTGAAAAATTTGTACATTTTTTAGGTGTTTTTCTCAATTTTGATGGGGAAGGGGTGACTTTTTAAAATTTTTGACCGAAAATTGTACCTTTCTGGTATGATTTCTGATCTATAGAGTTGCTACACAAAGAAATCGATTCAGCGGTTTACGAGATATCTTGGGTCCAGACACAAAAATAAAAAAATTAAAAAAAAACACTTTATTGTAAATACAATACCTTCTCAGCTCCGCACCGAAGCTAATATGCTATATAACTATACTACATTACTACCTGTTATCGTACGATTATTCTATAAATAGCGTGCATTGTACACTGACTGCTGTAGTAAAGTGACCATGATAGCATAGCAATACTTTAGCACGTAAGTTTAGTAATTTTCCTTATTTACAAATAACACAAAATAATGTAAGATATTTTTATTCTACAAATGAACTGTGTACAAATTATTTAGTTTATGAATTAGGGGTCATTTTCGATAACGTGTCGCTATTGTTATTTGTGGGTGCTCAGACGCCTCGCTCCACAAAACCCGATAATAATATCTAATAAATCTCCAGTGCATTAAAATTTAAAAACGTTCAGTTGTCAATTGTTGTTGACTGTTGTTTAAGTATTGGTGTGTTTCAAGCTTTATTTTTGAAAATTGAAAGGTGTTTAAATTTTTTATTAATTTTCACTACAGTATAATGTAGGATAATAAAAAATGCTTGAGTGGTTACCAAAAGAGAAAAAAAAACAGGAAATTGAGACACAAACATCAAAATTGCCGATAATTAATAACTTTTTTTCGGCGGTTTCTACTGTTTTTTCTGGAACAATTAAGTAAAAATAATGTTACCTATTACTATAGATTTAAGGTACTTTAAAACAAAGGAGCTGGTACACGGGACACCGGACAGGTAAGGTACAGCTATACAGGTACTCGGACACCTCGTTCCTCTCTTGGATCATGGTATATTGTTTCATTATTTTAATAATTTTGAAAGGAATGATAAATCATTAATTTAAAAAAAACATTTTCGGAGCTTCAGTTTTTCTTTTAATTTTCTATTATTTAAATTATTTAACTTATTTGTGCATTTTACAGATAGTCTAGACAGTCAAGACTCGGAATTAGTATAGGAATTGTATGATTATACATACAATAGATAGCTCACTGCTATAACATACACGCTGCTCGTTTTTTTACTGCCGGTAGAGGGCGATAAGAGAATTGAATTAATAAAAACCTATTTTATTTGATTCCGACTACAACGACAGGTATGTGTGAACGCGACGGGGTGCGAAATAAACAGGTTTACCGTCAAGATTAAAACTAGAGCAATATTTAGTTGAATAATAAGTAATAACAAATGATACAATTTTTTTTTAAACAGTGCTCTACATTTTAAGGTATTGCTTTTAATAAAATCTTTCAACTTTCCTCGTACATTTTAATAGCTTTAAAAAACAAATTATATAGTAAAAAAACACTATTTATAATATAATATTAAATATTAAAATATATTTATAACTTCTGAATAATTATGACAAAATAAATTTGTTATTGTTATTATTATAAAACTATTTTAATGATAATATGAATAATAAAAAATATATTTAAAAATGCTATAAAATTCTTAACTTTTGATTTGGTTTCTGCGATGTCATTTTTTTGAGCTCATAATTTTTAGAAGACCATTTACATTCATTATAAATTTTAACTGTAAAAAACAATTTCATTATATACTCATAATGTTTAGCACATCCTTGTGGCACAATATTTTTTGGTATATTATGATTTGCTCGACTCGATTAATTGATCAACTATATGTTTTTCACTTTTTATGTTGTTGAAATTTTGTACGAAAACATTTGAGCATATTTTTGAGAAAAGCTTTAAATTTTTAGACGGGACCATTAATCCAAAATTAGAATTTAGTTCAATTTGCTTAAATGTTTTATGTAGAATTAATAGTTGGTTTTTATCGTCAAATTCCTTATTTGACTTTAATAAATTTTTTTTACATTCTTCACATTTAAATTTATCCAAACATTTCTTCGCCAAATAGCCAGCATAATATAACATTGAACACTTTTCAAGAGTTGAATAATGGGTCTCTGGTTCTTCTTCTGATGTTGATTCGGAGAATTGTCTATTCTTAAGTTGGAAAACTGACTATTTGATTCAGAATCGGCTTTATTATTGATGTAATTTTCCATTTCTGCTTGTATTAATGTTTGCCTAGTGGTCAAAAATACGTCATCGGCTTCTTCACAATTTGATTTTTCGGAAGCACAATTCAATAAACCAAATGAACATACACTTGCAAAACAGTGCCGTAGTGTACGGCAAGTTGGGTTCTTGCAATAGCCACCTTTTTGACGGAATATTGAAAATAAGTTCTCGATTGGGTCCTGACACAAACGGTTAGTCATTAAAAAAAATTGTTTTGTCGGTGTGGTTAAGGCCATTTCTGATTTTTCAGATTCGTATAAGTCTAACACTGCATTTAAAGTCCAAATTAATCCTATGAAACAAGTCGGTATATCTTTTTTAATTTTATTAATCGAATTTTTAAAATTTTGTTTTTCTGCATTTTTAAATGTGTTGATTGATTTTTTAATTATATTTAAAACATTAGGATTATTTTCACACATAGGTCTTCTATTGGGGTTTTTGTAAAGCTTATTTTTACTATTTAAGACGTCGAATAAATCATTAAGTTCTGAAAAAAAATTTGCTGAATCTAACGCGGTTGGGGAATCTAACTGCCCAGTTGCTACACATGTTTTAATAGCTGCAGATACACTGTTACTAAACGTTTGAATAGCAATCTTACAGCTCATTTTTTGCCACGGATTTGGATTAACTTGTTGTTCACCAATTTTACACATAGCCTGGGTAGTTACACTTGATTTATCTATTTCATATGTCTTCTTAAAATCATAGAACCGTATTGTTTTAGCACCTTCTGTAGTTTTTAATATTATATTTCCGTTTAAGAGATTATTTCTAACACTTTTTAAAAGATGTAGCACATCGTAAATCAGATAAATTTTTTTACCTTCTATGATTGTGTATGGTTTTCTGGTGAGGCATTGAGATCATTTTTCGATTTGAACTACCTTGATCGCAAGTGATACATACAGGATTAAAACCAATTCTGATTAATTATAAAATACAACTTATCATTATTTGTGCCATTTCATCTCCTTTGACTCCAGTTAAGCTTAAGAAATAGGACATTGGCAATTTCCATTTATTATATAAACCGCGTATCATGATGACAAATGCCATTTTTGCAGGTCGACTTGATCGACCCAAATGTCCTAGATCCTCGTAGCCCTCTATTATGTCTAACGATTTGTTGTATTCTAAGCAATATTTGATTGACATTTCATCTACCATTATTACACTTTTTTTTCTTGTGAAGACATAGATTTTCGTTTTTTATGTAATAATTGCATTGTTACTAAAGATTTGGAGTTTTTCGAAACAAATTTTGTTTTTTCAATAAAAGATACAGGGTTCACTTTATCTTGTTTTTTATTTAGTTGGTTTTTAAAAAAACATATTTTCGCTCTTTTCCTAGATAATAGTTTTTTTTATTTTTCATACTTTTCTAATAATTTATCGTACTGATTAGCCTTATATTCATTACTAGTCGTATTATTAGGACTTGGAAGCTGAATAAGTTGAGACACGTATCTTTTAGTTCCTGGCGACAGTGATTGCATAGGACTACTAAAATCATTTTCGAAAATATCGCATATACCAACGTTCATTGGTACTTTAGTGTATGTTTTTCTTGGTGTTAATAATCGTAATTCTTTAGGAGAAAAATCTTGAATTAATTTACTACCGAATGGACTCCTTTTAGTATAAAATGAAGTTGTCTTCTACTGTATAAAATAAAAATACAGATCGGAAAATTTATTACAACAGATAACAAAATCGATAGCTATATTAGACTAATTATTTAATTTTTTTTTATTAAGAGATACTATTAATTGTTTGAGCCGGTCCTGTAATCAGTGGTGTATTTACGAAGAGTAAAACTCTAACAAATACTTATTTATATCCTTTTGTTAGCAAATCATAATACTTTAAATTTATACATAGGTAATAATTGCAATTAAGTTAAACCATTTTTTACCCCTAAAAAAAAATTATTTGAAAAATATGTTTGCAATTTTCGGCTTTTGCGACAGTTTTGATATTTTTGAAAAGTGTATAAATGGAAAGCTCGCCTTTTTACTATAAAATAATAAATATGTCGATTTTAAAGGTGGGATTGGAATTATAACTGAGTAAAAAGTGGCTTATAGAACGTCGGAAACCCCTGCTGATCAAGGACAGCCCGCATCAGCGTCGGTTTCCTCGTTGTTCTTAAACCCTAAATTCCTAAGTGACCACTTTTTATTAATATAAAAATTTAAAAAAACCAGTTAGATATGGAAAAGTTTAACTTTCGAATTTTTAGGTGGGAACCTTGGCATGGAATGTCCCATAATGTAAAATATATATATAACAGACCAAAATTGAATGACACATAATTCTATATAATTTTAAATTGCTGAAATTATGGAATATGTATGGAATTATTGTATTAATTTATAATACAGTAATTCCGTTTCAGTTTTTATTTTTATGACAGGAGTATTTATATAAAAAGTAGGACGAAATTATTTTATGAACTCAGTGGTCAAAAAAGATAAAAAAACAACATTTAGTGAGAAAAAAAATGTTTGGGGCCCTAATTAATCAGTTATACAAAATTATTCGATTCTCGCATGAAGTTTTGAGGAGAACTGTTTTTACAGCACATTTTAATAATCTGGTTATTAGACTCCAAGAAAAATAGGGTTGTCGGGGATTTCTGTTAAATTTGTGTTCGACTTTAGTCTGACCAAGGACGTCTTTGACCAATGTCCATGGGGGACATTAAGGGGGGGAGGGCCAAAATTATTGTCATATGTATAAAATGCAAATTATACTTTTTTCTATGCAAAATTGTAATACGTATATTAATAGTATTTTAAGTACGAGTAATGAGGGGGGTGCCTGTGCCCATACCCCCTCAAATACTCCCTTGTGTCGGACTCTTTTATACAAATACTCCTATTTGAACTGATTAAAAAATAAAAATGTAGTTAATCATAAAATACTTACACAAAAATCATAATATTTATTTTATAGAATAACGAAGCTTAGGTAAATATCCGATCATAAGAAAAAAATAGCCAAACACCAAACGTGTTTTGTTTCCTTGACCCCATCCGACCCCGTTCCCAAGAAAAAGTGGACAATATGTCACTTCATGTAATAAAGTTTAATTTACCTGTAACAATATTGCAGCCTCTTGATTTTTTGGTTGGCATGGTGTCAAAAGAATCGTTCACAAGTTGGTCTAATAATTTAAAATATCAAATTTATTTGTAGTATAACGTGTATCCTATCGGTGTAAATATTTATTACTTTTTTGAAATTTATATTTTTTACATACCTTCTGCAATAATAGATTTATCAAAGGTTTCTTTTGACGAATCTTCAAAATTAATGACCTCCATATTTAATTCTATACAATAACTATTTTTGCTTTATTATTTGTATTTCACAATGTAAGTACATGTATTATGTTCCTATTGCCTACACATTTAGATTGTTATGTTTGTAAAATTAATTAGTCAAATTATTTACTTGAATATTTATTAGGAACAGCATTACGAATAAGTCGCGATTTGGGATCGTCAGCATTTGAGTACATTTTTTTTTCAAAATGATCAGAACATATGTATTGTTTTAGCTTCGATGCAAAGCGAGAAGGTATTGGTTTTACTCTGATGTGTTTTTTTTTATCTGTATACACTGTAACTTTTTTAATACTGGACCAATTCCTTCGCGTAGCAACTTTATAATTCGCAAATTTCATCTAGTTGGTACTTTGGGGGGGGGGGGGGGTAAAAGTTGAAAAAGTTTAATTCTTCACAGACGAAAGTTGAAAAAACAAAAAAAAAACCGTACGAGTTTTTAAGTTAGAACTTTTACTGGCTATAATTTCGAGAAAAAGAGTCGGATTGAGTTGAAATGTATAAGAAATAATTATTTGGTATGCTCGCACACGTCAGTTGTGTCAAACTTAAACTATACCCATTTCCCATCCCCCTAAGGGGGGTACAAGTTTTTTTGTTTTTCGGGGTTTTTAGCGGTAATTATAAAACTTTTGGGTTGAAAATTTGCCAGTAGTTGGAACTCATATGTATCCATAACATATTAAACGGGAAAAAAATTCGGCACTACAGTTTTTTTACAGTTTTGAAAGCGATTTTATTCAATTTTATCACTTTTATTTATAATAATTCTTGTAGACCTGTGACCTCTCTATTTCTTCATTGCTTTGATTACATTATGCCAATACTCTACTGCACTAGTCCTCTCGGATAAAATCACTTTCAAATTAACGCTTTGATGCTCATTTGTAAATACAGAACCTTCATTTAAAACTTTCTAACTTTGCTGGTTTATACTATGCTTGGTTTGGACTGTACTGGCTTAAAAATACTAACTACCGATTTGCATCGAAGCGTTTTTTCGAAAGTGATTTTAACACTTTCAGATTTAAAAATTCCTGTAAACCTGTGACCTCCCCGTCCCCAATATGCCCCGACCCAACTATGCTCCGTCCCCACTATGCACCGACCACACTGTACTGGTTTTTTAAAAAAAATTTTCGGAACCAATGCTTCTAAAGATACGTTTCCTAAAGTTAATTTTGAAGAAATATAGAAACAATTTTATATATTTCCCATTTTTAATTATTTTGTTTTTAACTACAAAAATACTTACCAGAGTTAACTATCCATTTTCTTGTAATTTCTGGATTTGATGGAAATACGTGAAAAACATTAATACTTGTTTTACGCGTTTTAAAACAATTTAAGTACATACATTTATCACCACCGGACATGTTTAAATACAAAATTAGTGTTCTATTTATATTTTAGCTTAAAATATAATACCGTAAAATGAAATAAATTACATAAACACAGGTGAATCGCATTACCTAACAAGCTTCTTTTTCCTATCTAAAGCCTTATTTTAGCGCTAAAATAAAAATTATGATATTGTATATCGCATAGATTTCATGGGAAAAAACTATTAATCGGAACATTTTCTATCAAATGAAAAATATGGATAGTCCTTGTTATTTTGGAGTGACTTTTAAAATTATCGCGGTTTAGTATCGTTAATTTTTTTATGTAATTGCATTGACCATTGAAGCCGCCATAAACAAAATATTACCTTCTAGGCGGAAGTGCCTAATCTATTTTCGATTTGACCGTTTCAGCAAAATTGTACGTTTATGAAGTTATACTGACAATAGATAATAGACACGTTGATAATATGGAATTTGTACTCATGCCACATCCCTTTTCCTTCTCGGATTTTGCATTAATTTTTATTACCATAGTACTTATTAGAAACCCTCATCAGGGCCGTATTTAAAATTTTGGCGCCACAGGGCTAGTAACTTAAGCACACCGCATAATTATCAATATTACACTTAATTCATCTATGACCGAGATTCTTTAATATTTTCTACACATTTAATGTTTATAATAATATTATTTCATTATTAAAATTTAACAATTAATAAAAACCGTTTAATAATTTAAAAAATGTAATTCCTTTTTTGTATAACAAATACAATATTAAATAACAAAACTTTTTTTTTAAATTAATTTTTTCTTGCTTGATCATTAGCGAAACCTTCAATAATATCACTATAATTAATTTTAAGAGTTAGTTGTGATTCAATGTGTAGAATTGCCAGTGCATTTAGTCCATCAGCGTATGGGTTTATTATTTTTTTAATTGCATTTTTTAAATTAATTTCTCATAAATATGTTGTCCCCTCCCCTAATTACGACCCTGTCTCTCATAGGAATTTTTTAGATTTGTTTCAAATATTTAAGTCAAACCCTTCACAAGATATGGAGCATAATATATATTTTTTTTTTAAACAAGGAAGAAATTAAGTGAACATTTTTTTGGTGACTACTGAATAAATAGGGTATTTTGTCTGAATATTTTACTAAATTAACTTTAATTTAGGTATCTTAAAATATTAGTTAAGTTAAATTATGAAATTATTACACGATTAAAAATGTATATCATTTAAATTACAAAATAAGTAATAACATACTGGAAGTTGGAAAATGTAGTAATAATACAAAACTTAACAATAATTAAGCAAAGTTAAAAACACTCGCCAGAATTCACAGATTGATTTAGTTATTATTTCATCAAAATCGGTTTTTTAGTTTAAGCGGAAAATGGGAACATAAATATTTACGCAAATAGATGGAGGCTTGGGGGGACTAACATGTTCATATACACATCAATTACACCTAAACACATAACCCTCCTCCTTCCGCAGTCGGGTAAAAATGTAGACATAATAACTATTTAAACAGGATATATTAGATTTACTCTAGCGACTAGATTTTTAATTGAATTCTTAAGTTAGGCAAATCACAGAAATTGTTGCAATTTATCTCATTTTACGGTACAATGCGATATAGTATATACTAGCCGCTATTCGTTGCGCCGGCCGGCGGTCGTCAGTGATCGCCGTTGCCCACGACGGTCACCGACAATTGCGGCACTAGCGATTGTTGATGATGTTGCCATTCACTAGGCTTTTTAGTTTTTCCACTTATCTTATTGGCACCCTTCTAGGTTGATTTAAAACAGGGATACTACTTTCTTTTATTTTTATTTTTATTTTATCCGGAAATTTCCCTACATCGGTAAATACATCAATATTTTCTTTTATAAATTGTTCTTTTTTATTTTCTATTAATTGTATTTCACTCATTTCATTTAGTTTATACTTCAAAATTTTACAGTCTCTAAGCCCAACTATTGGCATTCCTTTATAATCAACAACTTCAAAATTAATACTTTCCTTACGTTTCTTATTTTCTATTTCAACTTTAATTTTACCTTGTGACCTCATTGTAAATCCCCCAAATGTTTTAGTAATTACCTCACTTTTTTCTAATTTTATTGATTTAATTTTTTTATAAATTTCTAAAGGCCTCACATTTAACTGAGCGCCTGTGTCTAACTTTATTTCCACATTAAAACCATTTATTTTCACCTTATCTGTCCACACATTATTTGTACCTACTTCAACATCATCTAAACACAAGTATTCACTCACTTCATTTTCTTTCTCAACTGTATCTATCTGTCTATTGTCACTCTTCTCATATTTTGTTTTATTTTTACACATTAAGGCAAAATGATTTTTAAATCCACATATATTACAAGCCCTACTATATGCTGGACACTCATTTAAACTGTGTACTTACCACATTTATAACAGTTAAATTTGTATTTTTGTTGATTACCATTTTCCTTTGCCGTCGTCTTCCTTGGATGTTCTCCGTAGCCTTGATCAAACACTTTTTTTCGCTGTTTTCCCATCGACTATTTTGTTCTCCTTTTTCTTTTCGAGTTAATCAATTTGACTTCCATTTTCTTGCACCAGTATTTTTCTATGAATTTCTGCCTGCTCGACTGCTTGGCAGTGATACACAACTTTATCAAGACTTAAGTCTTCACGCAGTAATTTTGATTGAAGATCTTTATTATTGATACCAAGAACAGTTTGCGTTCGCAACAATTTGCCCTATGTCTTCCCAAACCCACAACTTTATATTAAATTTCCTTAAGTCGGCATAAAATTTGTCAAATGTCTCAACAGAATCTTGTTTTCTTATAAAAAACTTATAATGCTCCATTACTTCGTTTCGTTTTGGTGTACAGTATTCTTCTAGTTTATTGAAAATGACTTCAACCGTTTCATCCTTTGGCTTCACATTAAATGTTCTGTATATTTGAACGTCCTCGCTGCCAATTAAGTTCAACAAGCGTGCCACTTGCACTTTTTGAGGCTTTTGCGTTGTCTCTGTGGCTTCGAAGAATACCAGGACTTTTTCCTTGAATAATTTGTAACTTTCAGCCACATTGCCAGTTAATTTCAAACATTCTAGTTTATTAAATTCCATAATTAACATTTTATTTCACACGTGCACTTTTTTTTTTTTAACTTATTCAATCGTGTAAAAATTAATTAGTTCGCGACTGCGCCATGTTTTAATATATTGTTAGTACATCGAACAATATATATTAAGTCTAAGTGACTTTATATTATTTAAACTTAGTATTTTAAATAAAGAAGTTACACGCAAGTTATGACATAATTTTTATATTAAACAATGAAAAAAAAGACAGCACTTTTTCTTGTGATAATACATTGATATGATAAGAAATAATACAACACAGACAGTATTTATTAATGAGTTATCACCTCCAGTACAACAAACATCACAAGAAATAAATGTTACACCCAACACACGCTATAATCAGTATCAACCACCTTATTATCAAAATGAAAGTGACTCAAATAGCAATATCCAACAACAAATCGTCGACACACGCCGTTATAATTAAGAAACATCAAGATAGATAACAGAACATACAATTACATAGGCGGACTTAGGGGTGGGCTAAAGGGGCATTAGCCCGACCAATATATGATTTAGCCCCCCTGAATCAGTTGGTTTTTTTATTTTAGTAAAATTCTTATTTAATTTTCTTTACCTAAAAAAGTATAAAAACCATTTTTTTTCAAATGTGCCTTTTTTTATATATATTTTAATGCTCGGTTTTTTTGGACTAGTTGGATAACGTTTGATTGTGGTTTATGTGTAATTTTACACAAGACAACTTCTAATGTTTTATTATTCTGGCGGCTGACCGCCAACTGTTTAGTGGCAAGACCTATTGGGAGGGTGGGGTGAAGGGTTGTTATTGTCATTGTAGACTACTTTTCCACAGCTAAGTATAAACAAATACAAATTATAAACATTGTATATATATATATATATATATATATATATATATATATATATAAATATTAAAGCAAATTTATCGCAGATATTATAAACATAGTGGAAAACCCGTGGTAAAATGAAATGTTTTTTATTTTTTGTATGTTAAAACATTTTGGGATATATGCCATGCTAAAAAATATAACCAATTCATTGTCTATTTTACTGACAAATAGTACAGATAGTGTTTTTAATACATCAAAAATATTTCAGTTTGTTTTAGCATGTGGAGCTTGTTATATACGGAAGTTGAATTATAAATACTACAGTAAATTAAAACACAACAATTTTACAGTAGGTATTATTTTAAAGAATAAATGTTTAAGATAACTTTTAGAAGTCAAATTTTAACCTAAATATTTAATTTATCCATTAAGAAGTATAGTGAAACCAAAAACTGGTTTGTAATGTATTAAATAATTTTTGTGTTATTTGCTTTTTAAATTATAGACGAAGTAAGTGGATGGAAATAATAGTAGTCCAGCCCTTTTCTCACCTCGTCGAGAACATAAAACTAAATTTTAGTTTTTTTGGACATTTTTTAGCTAAAATAAATAGACAAAATAATGTAAAATACATTTAAGTTCATTGGGTACATTTTTCCTCTGTTAGATATATATATTTTTTTTATTTAGATAGCTATTATTTCAAAGACATCTTTGTGTGATATTTAAATCAAATATCATATTTTGTTATTAGTTATAAAAAAAAAATTATTAACACTATTACAGTAGCGGCTTTGGTTGTTATATTTATGTTTATAATTTATAAATTAAATGTACTATATAGTAATAATTTCGTTATCAGTTGATAATCAACTTCGATTGTAATATTATACATAGGTATTGCATCAATAAAAAAAATTGATAAAAAATAGCATATATATGCCCACACTTACGTAAAGTGGAAAATTTACGAAAAATAAAGATATTGTAGGCTACATTAGTGTCTAAATATTGTCTGGGACTAAAGCCCCCCATAAAATCAACGACTAAGTCCGCCTATGCATACAAACGATTATTATTTGTATATTGACCTTGACTGATTTCGGACTCTAAATATTCTTTTGCTATTTCATGGCTTAATATTCTTGACATAATAGGTTTTCAATCTTCAGTGTCGCTTGAAACTTATTTATTTTGTTTAGCCTTTACTAAACCAAAAGCATGCAAGAAAAACAGTATACTTTATCCTTAGATGGTGAATATGCTAGGAATTGCCGTCTAATGTTTTTCTATCAGGAAGTTTTTTAAAATAGTATTCTTCGTGGAACGAACGACCGAACGACGAAGTTTCTTAATGGAAATTTATTACCGGGCATATCTAGTACTCCTGGTTGACATGGTACCAGCTCAACAAAATATTGCAACAAGTTATTACAAATATTTGTCTGTATAATAACAGCTGGATCGTTGGGAAATTCGTAGGTTGAAGCAGGGATTGGAAGTTTATTATTTTGACTTTGAGTAGGACAATTTTGCAACAGCTCATCTAAAAATAAAAATGGGTACATTAACGAATAAGAAAAAAAATTATTTTTTTAAAATCATGTATTTCTTATAATAAGTTGAAAATTATGATTTAGTTATATGATACATGTTTTCAAATAAAAATTTTAAAATTACCTGCATTTTCAACGTTATTACAAAGTGTGCTTTCAGCCTCTATCGACGAATAAGTCACAACAATTTTCTATACTGTTGAAATTTAAAAATATAACTATTAAAAAAAATTAAAAATGGTTATACTGATTAATATTAATTATATTATTTAAAATAAAGTAAAACAAAAATAATTTTAAAATTAGCTGTGTTTTCAACGTGTTCAGAAAATGTGCTTCAGCCTCTGTCGACGAATGTGTCACAAAAGGTTCCTCTACTGCTGAAATTTAAAAATAATATATGGTTATATTGCTTAATATATTAAACAAGTAATACATATTAACTATTTTTTGGCTGGAGTTTATGTGACGTATGAGTTGTTAATGTTAAGAAAATAATATAGTTCTCTCTGGCCAATATAATAGCTTCTATTGTTATGTGAGATTCGAAGTTGTACATAATAAATAAAACTTTATTTTCAGCAGATGGTTTTGTGTGTTTCATGAAATGTTTCATATATTCTAAATATAGAATATTATTAGACCAGCCAGATGGATTGGAACCTCCAATTGTACCAGGCGAGACTTGTAACAACATAAGTACTTTTTTTTTCGTGGAAATATAACCATGGGTGGAACATGATTACCGGCAGTGTTTATAGCACAAATCATTGTAATATTTACGGGGGTATTGCAAACAGACATGCTAATTTTCTAGTGTCAGTTTTAGTAAGACCATACTGTAACCTAGCAGACATTTCCAAGTATTTAACTAGTTCATTCTCTTCGTCTACAGTAAATACTTTGTGGCAAATAATATTTGATGTATTAGTATAACTATCTTTATGCAAGCTCTTAAACAATTTAAAATGTCGTAACAATGTAGTTTTCGACACATTATAAGTACTTACAGCTTGAGATATTGATACATTTTTTTTAGAAACGTCATTAACTGCACATTCCAAGTTAGTTTTGTTGGGAGGTACTCTTATGACACCACTTTTACTCCTAGAAATTTTAACTTTTCAAATCTACAAGCAATTATACAAAATAATTCATTATGAAATCTCAATTAATACAACATTATTGATGTTCCGAGGTACAATATTTTTTTTGGTCCAAGGTACATTCAGTTCATACTTTTAATAATTGTATTTTGTGTAATTTGTATATTTATATTGTAACAAAAGACCACATCATTGAATAAAACACAACTTTTTTTATAGGTCTACACTTACCTTATTGATTTAAATTAAAAATTAAGAACAGAACAACTCGTGTATTAAACTAAAAAATCATTTTTTTTGTTATAAGAAAAATTGTTTGCTTCTTATCAAATAAATACGCGCATTTTTATTATTAATTTCTGTATTAGTTATTTTAGTAGGACTATTGACGTAAATTTCATCCATGAGATTTTATTATCAGCCAATTTTTAATAAAATAACAACATTGGTCCAAGGTACTACACTGTCCCCTATACATTTATAAAGTCAAAAGATGTATTTTTTATGTTATAATTATTATTATCAACGTGAATATTATAAATAATCATTTTAGAAAATTATTTGTTTCAATCTCATTATCCATAAAGTACTTCACAAAAATGTTTCTTGTACTAATGGCGATACTCGAATCTCGATTGTTGGCTCTGCCTTGTCTAATCAATGATATCATTTGATTATGGTCCTTAGATGTGTTTGTTATGTCATCTTCTAGTACGTAATGTTGTGTTGGACACTTTTTTTCTAAATCTATAATTGTATTGTGTAAAATACAAATAGCCTTTACAATATGATACGCGTTTTCAACTTTTGTTTCCATTGATTTTAAAAGAATTCTACATTTTGAAGAAGCTGTGTCAAATGCACACTCAACAGTCATTCGTGCTCGTGCATGTCTGTAGTTGTAATACTGTTTTTCGTTTTCTTGACAGTTTTCTCGGAAATGGCCTCATTAAATAATTTCTTAACGGAAAAGCTTCGTCTCCTATAAATACAAAAAGAGCTGAAACGTTTAAGTTTGGTATTTTTATTGCAGATGGCAGTTTAAAAGAACCATTTTTAATACGTTGATAACATTCAGAATTAACTATAACACTATCTTTCCCGTATGCACCCACATCGATCATCAAAAATCTAAAACTCACGTCAGCTACTGTTATCAAAACGATTTAAAAATACTGTTCATAATTAAAATACATACTTTTAAAATTCTTAGGGCACTTCACTCTGATGTGCTTACCATCAGTACTTTCCAGACAGTTCGGAAAGTTCCATTTTTCATCAAATTCTATTGCCGTGTTATTAAATCTTTTGATACTTGGAGTAGGCATGTGTTTGAATTTTAACGTATTCTATAGTGCTCTACACACTTCAATAATAATGTTTGAAACTGCATATTTTGATATTCTGAATGACATTGCGATTTGTCTGAATGCCAGACCTGTTGCTAAATACCTAAGAAAACCCATTTAAAAAAAATTTTAAAACTGCGAATAAGAAACGAAATTTAGTCTGTCTGTGCATTTATAAAAATGAATAATCAACAAAGAAGCATTATACCAATTTGTAGACAATACAACTTTCAGGTTGGGTTACAAAAAGTATTAAGCAAAATCAAAACAAAAAAAATTTAACTATCAGAGTTTCTTTTTTTTTCATTATCTAAAAGGTCACGAACCCTCTTGAATCGATTGTGTTCACCCACCCTTCCAAGCTCTAAACGTCCTTTACCGCCACCACACCTCCAACGCATCCCCATGGTTACCGCACGTCATCTCTCCTGGCAAGGGATCGAACGCAGGGTCCGGCACGCTCGCAGTGTTCAATTGTTATCGAAGGCGTTTTGATGTCGTGTGCAGCAGCTATTCGTTACGAAGGGGATTTGTGCAAGTATAAAAATTATTTTTATTTTTATTTACATTATTTGTTTAACTACACCCCACGACAATGTATTCGAGCAACGGTTTGTAACCGAGTCAGGTCGTTTCAATAATGTTTACAGCCAAATTTACTAGGATTTTTTTTTAAAATGCCGCTTTTTTATTGGGGTCAAGTGCGATAATTGCAGACGAACGGAGAAAATGTAACTGCAATTTTTTTCTGTGCGTATAATTAACGACGATTTATAATTAAAAATGTCCAATTGAGATTTGACACACGCACCGGGGCCATATTTGTTGTATACAAATGTGCCACGCCCGTGTTTTTTTCTATGACTATCACATGCAGTTGTGTCTGTGTAAAACATAAAAGTAGTGAATTCTTGTAAATCTGTGTAGATTACTTTGTGTAGTTCTCTTCGCGCGAGATTTAATATTCAATTGTGTTATATTTTATTGTCACGGCAATCGCTGTTAATTCTAATCATAGTCAAATCATTTTATTTTCGGCACAGAGGCACAGACACAACAAAAGTCATAATTTGGAATAGGAATATGTTACCATAATTAATATAGTTAAGTGTTTGATTTTTTTTTTATTTCTATTTTTAGTAATTTTTTGCAGTCCTGTGAGTAATTTTACATTTACCAAAAAAGTAATATGTATCAAGTTATTCGTTTATTATCATTTATTATTACTTTTTCGTTGTTTCGTAATTTAGTAGGCACATGTATTTATTCAGAGTTAATCGGTAATCACAGGGACTGACGTCTAGTTCTAACAACTTTAATTTATAATTGTGATTTGTATTTATTTAATTCATTATTAGTTTAGTATATCACGCAAATAACTAACTATCCAACAATTACATACTGCATCTTATTTATTTTTATTTTGCCCGAAGATGTTGGACTGATTTTTGGTGAGGGTCTTCCAACTAACTATCGATACCCGTATAATTGCTACAATCGATAGATAACACGTTATAAAAAAAAATATGTATTGAATGAACATAATCGATACTGGTGTACGCGATTCCGATGTTTAGTTCTCTTACAACCAAATTTTCAAAATCGAATATTGTCAACTATCGATTGCGTGCTTTTGCAACATAGTTTATCGTTTTATTTCCATGTTTTCTCTTCTTCTTTTATAGCTGATTGTCATGCTATTATATTATATATTAGTTCCCTATAATTGATACAATCGATAGATAACACGTTATAAAATAAAATATGTATTGAATGAACATAGTCGATATTGATGTACGCGATTCCGATGTTCTCTTACAATCAATTTTCAAACTCGAATATTGCGCAAAGCCTGAAGCACCACTAAGTACAAAAAATGTATACCCCCATTTAGGGGGTTTATTTGGCATGTAAACTTTGAGTGAACTTCTTACTGCAAATTTGTTCATCCACTGCCAGGTTTTCTTCTATGGGTATACTACTAAATATTTTTTTAACGTTTCAATGACAGGTCTTATTTTGTGTATTTTGGTTCTATTGGGGCCAGTGGAAATTAACAAATTATCATTAAAATGTAGATTAGCTCTTATTTTTTCAAATATGTTTACTGTCATTGTATTTATTATAGTCTCGTTTCCCAAAACTGGTGACCAATAGTTTTTAATATTTGTTATATTTACTAAACTCATAATTACAAGGACACCAATATATTTTTGTAAATCTTCATTATTTATTTTTAAGGGGCTGGAGTTATTTTGTAGGCCATATTTATATGTCTCTGAACATATATGGTTCATCAAATCTGGGGTAAAAAAATATTTGAAAATCTGAAAAGGTGTATCTAGTTCTAGTATGTCATTTGGTAAACCAGAATTGCCAAGAAAATTAGTATCTAATACTGGAAAATTATCTTTCCTCCATTTAACGTGTTGTACTATAGGGCGTTTGGAAGGTGCTGGTAAAATTGGTGTTATTATTTGTTGGGTCTGTCTAGTTTGTTTATTATTTGGTATGAAGACTGGTTCAGTAGAAGTTGTGGGCTGTCTAGTTTGTTTATTTGGTGGGGAGGCTAGTTCAGAAGTAGAAGTTGTGGGCGATGATACAATTATAATCGAATTACCATTATCTAGTTCATTCTCTCTATCATCTAAAACAGGAAATTGAACAACTTCGTCCAGTATATTTTCTGTGGGAAATCTCTGAGACAACAATCCAGTAAAAGTAGATTCATCTGGTTCTTCTTATAAATCCATATACTCAGCAAACAACTCTATTTGGTCAGGATCGGCATCGCTTTCGAGACCATCCTCTGACCCGGATGGTAAATCTAATAAATGAACTATGTCATTATTAGCTAATTTATTATCCATTTGTAGTGCTTTATAATAAGTTTAGTGTAAAAGTTATAACATGTAACAACTAAAACGTTTTATTTTCTGATAAAACATGCAATTACAATTTACAAATGAAATATTGATAATGTATCAGTATTACAGGTTTATATAATGATAACATATCGGGAATGCATGGTATTACTCACATGTAATAACAAAGTATAAATCGTATAAATGCAGTAGTACGAAACGACAAAAGGTCAACTATTCTATACCCACTGATTAATAACAGTGTAGGAAACATAAGACAATTTTTCCGAATTCAATTATATGAAATACAACCGATTTATTGTAACTTCAAAACGCATACCTCGATGAAAAAAATTGATAATGCTGATAACGCAGAAAAATCTCGAAAAACTTCGCTGCGTTTCAATTTTGTATACACATACCCCAGCGATGGTCAAAATTACGTATTTTTTTTTATGACGCCAATTGGCGTCATTAGCGTGACAAAATGAATTTTTAGCCAGATACTGTTTGACGCCTTTTGGCGTCATGATAGAAATATGTAAGTTATATTAATATAATTCAAATACTTTAATACTTTATTACAATATAGTTTGAAAATCGATTTTGTACAATTTGACAAACATTTCATCATAATATATATATACTTCTTAAAACCAAAAATTTAATAATGTTAATAAATAAAAATAAATAATGTCTTACAACACTTATAATCTAAAAAAAAAAATTTTAATATCAAAAATTATTATTTTTACTAAGTAAATTAGAAATGTATCACTGGTGTTTTGAATGGAAATTTTTGAAACATGGTTCATGACACAGGCTGGGTTTTTGTGGCCAAACATCACAAAAATATGCAGTATCCTTTCGAATTTTTTGCGTATAACAAAGTTGGCACCTTTTTCTTATGGCTCTTCCATTTTTTCCAACTTCGTGTTTTTTCGGAAAATGACTATCTTTTGGTGGTAATGATCTCGGTTTAGGGTATTTTGGCAGAAGAACACTCAATACTGACAAACGAAAGTCATATAATGGCATAATGGATCCAACCGTATATTTATTATACAAGTAAAACGAATTCATTAGCAACATTTGTACCTAACCGTGTGGCCGAGTTGCTTTAAAGCAGTGGATATGTCAATTACGAGAGTTAAGTGATGTAAGTGTTTCATAATTATGCTAAAAATTTTGGAAGCTTTTGGCATATATGTGTGAAAATTATATTTCTTTTCCTTCAAAAAATTAAAAAAGATTATAATATTCAATGTTGGGATTGTCTTTGTCAGCTGTTTCGGGCATGACAATGTCAAGATCTGTACCTTCTTCCGAAAGTACAGCAAACTTATTTGGTAAAGAGAACACCTTTGGTTTTTTTCATCTATTTTGGGAGTTGTAGGTGAAAAGAGGTTGCTTACCTGCAGGTATTAGCCTATCTGCCGGTACTAGCGTACCAAATTGGTTCCGTACGTAGCTCATGTTCCGAGACGACCTTTGAATATATTGATAACGAACCGCGTGACAACAGACGTGCGTTCATGTTGGCTGACGAAACCGGACACCAAAACACTCTAGATTATCTTAATTATTGTCTTAGAATATTACTAATTGCTCAATTTTCCTTTTGATTGTATCCATAGATAGTCTTAAGCTGTCCAAGTACCTCTATCCATAAAATTGCCCTTCGGGGCTCGGACCAAGGACGCTCACAAGCGATGGCGTTTATTTGTAAAAATGGCGATTGCAGCGTTACAAATCGTATTGTACTTGTAAGTATATTTATTATTATTATCGTAATTTAGTTTATATAATAAGCGATTCATGACACCATAATGATAATTTTTTTTTAAATATGCTCACTTTTTAGCTAACATATTTAATTGAAACATAAACATTCCAAAATATATATTAATTTATTATAATACACATGAGATATATAACTACATGATCTGGAACCAAATTTGAAAACACCCGTTTTTATAATATTTTTCAAATTAAAACTTATATTCTAAACATTTATTACAAAACCAAAATCATTAATTGAATACAATTTTTTTTTAATTATCTTGTGATAAAACATGTTTTTGTTTGCTACCTATCGTTAATTGCAAACAAATCCTACGTTTTTGTGTGCCTATGTAAAATTTTACCAAAGATTCACTTTTTTATTACAAAGATCTGATAATAAGTATGGTTAAAGCGTGTAATTTCATAAATTTATTTTACAAAAATAATTGTATTTTGTTAAATAAAACCACTGAGGTTGTAATTTAATTACTACCTCAAGTTTCCAAACAAAGTTTCTACATCACTTACTTAGTAATATTGTTCCAAATTAATTTGGAATTTGGATTAATAAAAATTAAGAAGTCTGGAATACTGATTTTAACACGTTGACTGCCACTTGACCTCCTGTAACCATAGTCATGTTATTTATGTGACGCCACTTGGGTCGCCCGCTGTCAAATAAAACATGAACATAAATATCATTTAAGTAGGGAAATAATGCCACTACATAAGAGGGTTAGGATGATTTTGGAGACGGTTGTGAAAGTGTTTATTTCGAGAGATAGCAGTTTGTTTTACAGTAGGAAGGTGGAAATCTTTATGGATTGTTTCGTTTGATATATAAGGTGGGGCGTTGAGGATTCGGCGAAGGCACTTGGATTGAAGAACTTGAATTTTGTTAACATTTGATTTTTTTGCTGCTCCCCATAGCTCAACACCGTATGACCACACTGGTTTGATAAAACTTTTATATATTACGAGTTTAGTGTGCAAGTTAGTTTTAGCATTTTTTTGGATTAGTGGCTGGAGTGCTCTAAGCTGTTGGTTTACACTTATTATTTTAGCATGAATATGGTGCGCCCAGTTAAGTTTACGGTCAAGGATAAGACCAAGATATTTAGTTTTGTTTGACGAAGGAATAGGACTGTTATTAATAAAAACTTGGAGAGGATTGTTAAGTCGGAGAGTAAAAGTAATATGCGAGGATTTATTTTTGGTTAACATGACGCGCCATTTCTGGCACCAGTCGTACATGCAGTTTAGGTGTGATTGTAGTTGGGCAGCAGCGATGTTATGGTTCTCATGAATTGAAATCAAAACTTTGTCATCCGCATAGTCTGCCACATGGGTATTGATAGTTGTTGGTTAGTCAGCAGTATATATATTAAATAGTAGGGGCGAAGATATTGCAGCTTGGGGAACGCCAGATTTTATCAGATGTAAAGGGGAGATTTCCGTGCCGACTTTTGTCGCAAAATTGCGGTCTTCCAGGTAGGACTTATAAAAAAGGAAATAAGAAGGAGGAAGAATGTTACGGAGTTTGAGTAGAAGACCTGGATACCAGACTTTATCAAACGCTTGCGAGATATCAAGCATAACAGAAGAACAATAAAGTTTGTTTTCCAGACTAGAGGAAATCAGATCAACCAAACGGTGTACTTGATGTATTGTGGAGTGTTTTCCTCGAAAACCAAACTGATTGTCTGGAATAACGTTATTTTCTTTAATTATTACATTTACTCTCTTTAAAATAAATTTTTTACAAACTTTTAAAAAAAAGGCAGAAGACTTATTGGTCTATACGAGGACGGAAGGTCGGGGGGTTTATTATCTTTGTGTATGAGGAATATTAAGGAGAATTTCCATTGAAGTGGAAAGTATGTGTTTGAATTTTTAGGCTACTGAGAGAGGCTTTGAAAAAGAAGTTCTCCGAACCAATCATATTTATCAGTTCATTTCTCACCGTACTGATGTCCCTAACCCCGCGGACAAATATCGGCGGTGGCTTAGGAATATTTTGAGCTGGAGTATCCATAACATTTATATCGTTATTATTTTTACTAGTATCATTATTAGTATTATTATCAATACTATTATTATTATTACTCGTTTGAGTGTTGTTTTCTAAAGAAATATAATTAAATCTATTTACTGAAATAAACATCGGTTTTTTGGGTGTTGAGATGAGGGTGATATGGGAGAAGATACTCTATGTCGTTTTACCGAATTTTTTGGCGTTTGGAAACCGTCTCCGTCTGTCATGACTGAAGGAGTTGGCGAAATAACATCGCCTGCATTTGATTGCGCGGAGGCTGTGTTGACAATTTTATTATTATTGGCGATACCGTTTTGTCAGTTTTATTTGTATTATTCCGATTGTTGCTGTTGTCCATTGTGTTATCGTCGGAGATTAGATAACGTGCACCGATGTCGATCGGTAACGAGCCGTCGGCCGGGGACGGCCCGCGATAAGGTAGTTAACTATACGCTGCACTAATTAGGAAAGCCGAAAATATTAAATAAATACGTTAAAAAACACTTAACGTAAAACTGAATACACGCACTGTGCGTAAAATTTAAAACTGCTTAAGATAGTATAAATTTAATTTCGCAAAACCGCATATTAAGTTGGAAAATTTGAAATATTACGACGACCGGTAAGAGCGGCATGTGAGCGCTATCGCAGTCGGGGTGGAACTCAGAACATAATAAAATCGTATTTTACACGCGGGAGACATACCAATGTTGATATATTTTACCTAACACAAAGTTTTAGTTATACCGGAAAACAACTTATTCGGGGAAACGCAAATTTCTTTATACTGTTTAAACAAGACGAGGCTAACATTCGACATGTGTATTATAATCATTGTTCGGGGGATATGAAACTCTCTGAATTCAGAGAATTTTGTATGACATGTTGGAACGGAGGTCCGTATAATTTTATAGTGATTAGTAAAGAATCGCCTAGAAACGAGGGACGATATGGGAAATTCTTCGACCAGTTTGCAATAATATAATGCCGTGTAATTAGATATAACCGTCACTCGTTAATGAAACATGGACGACAACGCAAATAGGTAGTATACTGCTCGAATTAGCAAAGGTCAAAGAAAATATTAAATGTAAATATAATGCCCTACGCAAAGGAGAAAGCGAAAACGAATTATACATGAAACGTAAATTAAAACCTATTATCGACCCGTTAAATATTCTTACTCAGAAACAATCTAGTATTAACACACCGGAGAAATCGGATAATCGTATTAACACTCCGGGTAATGACAGTGCACAACCCATTAAAGTAAATGACAGAGTACAACCCATTAAGGTAAATAACAGTGTACAGCCCATTAGGAATATTGAAGAGTATAATTACCCGACTTCACCGTCTTCTGACGAACCTGAATGTTCACATAACAACTTCGAATCGAGTTTTAAGAACCCCTCAAATTATACACCCGAACAAATCGAATATTTGAATCTCCAAGTAGCCAAATGGTAAATAACACAAGATAAAGATAAAATATATGGTCCTAAGCAAAGAGACCTAGACACCATAATACAGGGTGATCCAACTAACGTAAGACACTCATTTTCTCGGAAAATATGAATATTTTGAAAAAACATTTTTTCCTATTCTTTTAGGTATAAGTTTTACTACATTTTTCAATGCTTCAAAAATTTTTATTTTCATCCCTTATACGATAAAAAGGGTCTAAGTTCACGTTTTCAAATGGCAACATATGTTTTTAATTCCATAAATTTATAGGCAAACAATTTTAAAATATGTTATCGTTTGAATTATTAATTTTTATCCATCTAGTCGTTAGCTATGACTTTGTAAAGACATTACATTTTCTCTTAAATATTGTTATATTTCTTTGGTTTTCCAAAGACCGGGAGCCAATAAAATACTTATTTATGATCGCATTGTCCGGTAAATGAGTACACAGAACCAACTACGATAAAATGTTTTGTGGTATTTTGTTTGACCAGCGTTTCATATTTATAGATTACCGACTTTTCTAACACACCGTCATGACAGGTAGGTTGACAGACCTATATTGACAGCAGCTAACGAATGGATATTTAACCACAACAATCAAAAACCGTGGTACAAGTAGGTTGATAACTGCTGCTATGATGATAATACAAAATATTATTATCATTAGTTATCATATTTTTCTACTATCTATGTTCTACATTCAACAAGTAACAGCACAGTACAACAGACCATTATTATGCTATTTGAAAATTATAATTTTTAGTTTTTATAGGTAGTAAACAATAGCTTTAAAACTTGGCTTACAATCTCATAAGTGCATACATTGAATGGACAAGCGTCGCGAAGCGTTACTATTATTTGTTTAGTTATGTTCAATTTATTCAAAATATGTTCTGTGCTCAAATAATTGTCTTAAACAATTTACACTAAATAAGGAATTTTGGATTTAATTTGCTTACTATTTTATTTCTACAGTCAATATTTAAAATGTTGCTTATTTTACATTTATAACTAACTTTTTTTTATTATATAAACAACTTTATTAATAAAAAATAATGCAATAAAGTGGACTGTGTTTAAATGATTAAGTTGTCTAAAGACTAGATGTTTGTAAACAGTGTTTTAGGAACCTACAACAAAATCACAGTTAAGTTTGAAATTGTATTAATTATCGACTTAATTTAAGCCGGTAGTTCCAAACTGTGATTCAAAGTACTTTTACTTTTTTTTCTGTTTTCCCCATCCTGTTGGCAAAAAAGATTTGATTTTTCTGTAACGGTAAATTTTTCAACATCATTGATATTTCATTTTTTTTTAAGTCAAGTTATTTCTTATCAAGATCCCATTAATAAAAATAGGGATCAATAGTTTGTGACTCAATTACACAAAATCACACAGTGATACTCAAACTTCAGAAATAAAGTTAGGGTTTGTGTCACGCAAACATTAAATTATCAGAACTTGTCTTTTTTATTTTATTAATAACTATTAAATTAAATAGTTTATATGTTTCTAATCTTTTTATTAGTACTTACTAATTATTATTATAACCTATAAGGTGTATAATGTTATAATAAAAGTGATTCTAAAGCCTTTATAATAAAATATGTCTGTTTCAAAAATTTCAAATTGAAAAGTTAATTGTTTTACAGTTGAATCTGCTTATTTTCATTTTGTGTATAATCAGTATTTTCTTCACTATTTAATATCTAGAAAATTAAAAGCTTAATAGATTTTAGTTGTTTAAAAAGAAAACCATTATTTGATATTTCTTTGTTTACTATACAAATTAAAGTATTGACATTATTAAACTATTATAACGGGTACGTTTTACTAAGATTATGTAAAAGTGGCAATATTAAATCAAAAATAGCCTTAGCTAAATTGTAGTATCTAAATTTAACAATTATTCTGTAATAAAACACATTTTTAAGGATTTAAATTTTATGGAATTTGTACGCGACAAGTTTGTCTGATTTTATACACATAACTACATGTATACTATATTTATGTATAAATACAAATAATTATAAAATCAATTATACTAACTTATAATGCATAGTTGTTAAAAATAAAATTTGTTTACCTTTAATGATGCAAATAATGGTTAAAAGAATATTTGCTGTAATGCGTATGCGACAATTTTCCTACTTTAAAGAGTTAAAAAAACAATTTTTATTAATTTTTACTGTGTTCTTTACAAAATTTGAACATTGGTAACACATAGTAAAATAATTGTATTGATAAATTTCAACGACAAATATATAGTATAGTATAACATTTAAAGAATAATAATAATCTTTTGTCTGATAATATAAGTATTTAACTAATAAAATGTTCATAAACTAATTATTAATACAACAATAAATTTAAAAATTACAAATGTTACTATTTTGAAAATATTCAATCAAAAATATTAAACAAAAACAACAATATTTATACATTTGAAATTGTTCAACTTCTATAATACTGATTTAAATTTTTTTCTTTTAACAATCGTTGGTAATTAAACAACTCTAACAAAATCAAAATTCAATAAATAAAATTAACTATAAGAATTATCTTAGGCAAGTTCAAAAAAATAATTTACTTGATTTACTGAATTCATTAAATACAAATTAATAGAATTACTACTTTTTAAAAGAGAGAATTATTGTATATAAATAAATTTGATATAAAATTTAACTTTGATAGCCAAATACCTGTGTCAGTTATAGCTAAAACTTAATGATAAAATATCCGTAATGTATGTCAGACACACAATATATGGGTTATATCATTGTAAGAAATAACTAAACTAAAAGCAGACATTTGAACTACCTTAGATAAGTTTAATTAAATAAAAATAATATACTTACATATTATTATATCATATTATTAGAAATATTGGTATAATCAAGAAGTGATTCCTTGTATGTAGTAATATGAAATTCATACATTAATTACTGATATTTTTAAAAATAATTTAAAAATAAATAAAACGGGTATATGAGTTTTATCAACCCACATACAAAAAAAAATGCATTAATAATTATTTTAAGTTAACACAACACACTTCTCATTCAAATTGCTTAGTGTTGATATTTTACATTTATATGAAAAAATGTCACATTAGAAATAAATGTTTTATACTTATAATTTACACCTTGATATATAATTGTAAGGTCTTGGGTCCGATTGGAAAGACATTTCCATAGCAATTGATATGTCATACTCAAAACCAATTTTACATGATAACATTGGTTTTTAAAAGATGAAATATTTTCAGTAAAAAAGCATTCAACCTAAATTAAAAAAGCTAATTGAAATCGTATTTTATTAAATTACCCATTAAACTCTAATAAATTTACCTATTAAATTAATGCTTTATATTTATAATTTACACCTTGATATAAAATTGTAAGGTCTTCAGTCTTGGGTCCAATTGAAAAGACATTTCCATAGTAATTGGTATAGCCTATTCTCAACGCCATAGATATTTCTGACATGATAACATTGATTTTAAATGATAAAAGATTTTCGGAAAAAAGCATTCAACCTAAAATAAAAAAGCTAATTGAATTCGTATTGTATTAAATTATCTATTAAACTTTAATACACTTACTTATTAAATTAATGGTGTGTCCAAGAATGTAACGTCAAAATAAAGTCGAGAGCAAATATTATCAATTGATATATTTAAAAAATTATAAAATAACGAGTTAAGACATAACTACAATAAGCATGCTATCACATTTACTATAAAGTAAAATGTAAATTTACTAACATTTTTTAATTAAGTTTGTAATTTCTCATTTCACTAATGGAAAACGTGTGAACTTCGAAGTCGAAATTTGTTAGCGATGAGGTTATGTACAAATAATAAATATAATGCGATTTTGTACAAATAATAAAATATATTATGGTTACTGGTCACTCGATTATTCCGTGGTAACTGATGCGTAGTTTAGATACTAGATTGTTATCCGAGATAACCAGCTAATGACTAGCTCCAGCTAGATTAGGTTAAAGTGTAAAGTCCGTTATCTGTAACAGTCTACCTTTCGTCTAATAATGTATGAATGTATAATGGTTATTTATTATATCTGATTATGATACGGAATGCGTTAACATCAAATTATTATTGTATTTGATGTGATGACCGTCATAATAAAACTACTTGTCTTTGTCGAATCGAATGAAATTATTAAGAAATATAGACAAAAATTCAAATCTTTACAAAGTCATAAACAGCGAACAAATGGATGAAAATTAAAAATTCAAACGCTAACATTTTTTTAGATTTTTTGTCTTTATATTTATGGAATTTAAAACATATGTTCCCATTTGAAAAAACGAGGTTCGTACTTATTTAACGTATAAGGGTTGAAGATAAAATTTTTCTAAATATTGAAAAATGTAGCTAAATATGTACCTAAAATTTTAGGAAAAAAAAAATTCGCAAAATATTCATACTTTCAGAGAAAATGAGTGTCTTACGTTAGTTGGATCACCCTGTATACGGTGATAAAGTGGTAGAGTATAATTATCGAGTGCCGTTTTCCGAATTGATGGTATTTCATTTCAATTAACTCCGGGTTTAGTACAATTGATTTTCTCAAAAAAACCCATTGCTTATACTAAGAGCGATTTGCAAACGTATAAAAACATTTTAATAAAAACCTCTGCTCGTTTATGTGGGGACCGCAAAACAATTTAAAAGGGCAGAAGTATACCAATATCATTTCCAAGTTGTTCAAGGTTGGGAAAGGTATAAGGTTGACTTTGAACACTGAAAAATCATACAAGTATTGGAATACCGCTGATAAACTCGTAGATAGATTACGGTTATTGTTATCACCACAGGCGGCAATTGCACAGACCCCGTAGATTAAATTATCCTATACGTTGTGTAGTGCTAAAAGGGCGTGATGACCTAATTCAAATAGATCTAGTGGAAATGATTCCGTATTCTAGAGAAAACAGAGGTTTTAAATATATCTTATTTGCAATCGATTGTTTTACTAAATTTGCATGGTGTAAACCGCTTAAAACCAAGTCTGCCGACGAGGTTGTTAAAGCTTTAGACCCTATATTGGGCAAAAGAAAAATTAAACATATCCAAACAGAAGCCGATTTATCAGAAGCCGATAAATATATCAAAAAATTTGAAAAAATTACCGACAAGGGAGTTAATATTAACGAGTCCGAGTTACAAGTTAAGCTACCCATATTAAAACTATCTGAATTTAGTGGTATATACTCGGACTGGCCGTCATTCGGTGACACATTTAAAGCGGTAATTCATGAAAACACTAAATTACAATATATACAAAAATTCCAGTATTTAGTTTCAGTTTTACGCGGAGAAGCAGCCGACCTCATAAAATCAGTCAAGCCATCAGCTGCTAATTACTCAATCGCTTGGGAGATGCTAGAGAAGAGGTATAACGACAAAAGATCGATTGTTCGAGATCATGTAAAATCGTTATTAGACCTGGGTACACAACAAAGGGACAACTCTCATAGTATTAGACATGTACTAACTGTTATGAATACCAATTTAAATGCTTTAAAGAATTTAGGTCTTTATTCACAGCCATGGGATCCATTAATGATTGGGTTAATAACTTCTAATCTAGACTCATCGACATTAGAAATATGGGAATATAGTAACATCTCAGGAGAATTGCCAACCTTGAGTGAACTGGAAGAATTTTTGTCTATTCACTGCCGAGCCAAGGAATCAGTAAATATCCAAAAAGGGGTGAAGGCTACATTTGCCTCAGTTAAGGTTTTAAAAAACGAAGATAGAAGAGGAAAAACTCTGATATCGGCAGAAACACATATAATTACGTCGGGAAATGTATGCAAAATTTGTCATAAAAGTCATTCTATTTTTTTATATGATATTTTCAAAAAAAATTCTGTGATCGAACGGTTACAAAAGGCGAACCAGTTCAATTTATGCTTGTGTTGTTTGCGTGAAGGGCATCGCAAGAATTCATGCTCATATTTAGGTTGTAAAACTTGCAATCAGAAACCTAACACTCTTTTACATGTCGAACAGCCCAATATCTCCAAGCGTCAAGAGCCTCGTGGCGAGTCATCATTTGTTCAAACAGCTTTTCCGGGGTCTAGTGAAGGAGAAGGTGCAATCGTACAAGCCGTGTCAAATGCGTGTCACAGTTTGCGTCAAAACATAAAGGCGCTGTTGTCAACAGCGGTAGTGTATGTAGTTGACAAGTCAGGTCTACCACAACTTTGTCGTGTGTTATTAGATGCTGGCTCACAATCTAACCTTATGACAGAAGCCACGGCTCAACGATTAGGCCTGGCAAAAAGAAATGTGAATATTATGGTATCGGGCATTGGAGAAGCCTGCACGAGGGCTAATCATGTAGTACAGTGTATTGTAAAATCTAGAGTATCTAATTATGCGATGGATATGACATGTTTTGTGCTAAAAAACGTAACACAAGACTTACCGGTGACCACGGTGAATTTTTCTACGTGGGCTGTTCCAACTGGGATCACGTTAGCGGATCCTGGCTTTAATACACCTGGGAAAATTGATATGTTGATTGGTATAGAATGGTTTTACCAAATATTGACAAATGGGCAAATAAAATCTGGGCCAGAACTTCCAATTTTGCAGAATTCCCAATTCGGTTGGATGGTCGCCAGCGGAAAAAATACGACTACTTCCTATTCTAGTATATAGACATACTGCAGTCCAAGTCATGATGCAGACCTGGATAATCAACTTGAACGTCTTTGGGAACTAGATCACATAGGAGAAACGCTTCAAATGTCATCACAAGAAAAAAAATGTTTGGACCATTTTGATAAGATTACCCATCGAGATGAATCAGGTCGCTTTGTCGTCAAACTCCCAGTGATAGATGGCGGAATAGAGTCACTAGGAGGTTCTAGTGTTATGGCATATCATAGATTTATTTTATTGGAAAAACGATTTATAAAAAATCCGAAATTACGGGATTCATATGTGCAATTTATGACAGAATATGCTCAACTAGGTTATATGAAACAGGTTACTGATCAAGAGCTGAATAATCGCAAGACCAAAACGTACTATTTGCCAAATCATGGTGTATTAAAGAAAAACAGTACTACAACAAAACTTCGTGTAGTATTTGATGCTTCAGCCAAGACTACATCTGGTATTTCTCTTAACGATATTTTGTTGACCGGCCCTAATATGCAACAAGATCTGGTATCTATACTCCTACGCTTTCGCATACCAGCCGTAGTATTATCGGCAGATGTCGAAAAAATGTATCGCCAAGTGACTATATGTGAGGAAGATTCGTGGCTACAACTGATCTATTGGCGTGAGTCCATGAGTGACCCACTATCAGTTTTTAGATTAACAACCGTAACTTATGGAACATCATCCGCGCCGTTTCTTGCAATAAATTGTTTGAATGAGCTTGGACGTCAAGAACAAGCAATATTTGGAAAGGCAGCTGAGATTCTTCAAAGAGACTTCTATGTAGACGACCTACTGACTGGCGTAGAAACGGTTGAGGAAGCAATAATAATTCGTAATCAACTGCTACAATTGCTCTCCAACAGTGGTTTTAAATTGAGAAAATGGTTTTCAAATTATAAACAAGTTTTCACGGGCTTGTCGTCAGATGAGATTGCATCCGTGTTTGACATGCGGACAGATAAAGATATAAGTGTGAAGGCGCTGGGTTCATTCTGGAATCCTGAAATCGACCAATTCTTCTTCGAAATTAACAAGGCTAATCAACCAGAAAAATGTACTAAACGGGTTGTTTTAGCAGACTAAGCGAGGGTTTTCGACCCGTTAGGCTATGTAGCACCTGTTACTGTGTGGTTCAAGGTTTTTATGCAAGGATTGTGGAAACTGTATCTGGACTGGGATAGTGCCATACCAACCGCATATGAGTCAAAATGGAGAAGGGCGCGCGAAGAATTAAGGTTAATTGATTCAGTCAGAACTGCGAGGAGAGTAATCGAAACAAACAATATAAACGACGTTCAATTGCATGGGTTTTGCGACGCTTCCGAACAAGCATATGGAGCCTGCATTTACTTACGTTCAATCGACGCGTCCAACCAAATAGTGTGCAGACTGCTGATAGCAAAATCTCGAGTAGCTCCCATCAAAATGACGACAATACCTAAACTAGAATTATGTGGTGCTAGACTATTAGCCAGGTTATATCAAAAGGTCACTCAGTCAATTATAATCAAACCAGTAACTTCATTTCTATGGTGTGATTCAACGATAGTTTTAGCATGGCTAGATTCTCCATCAAGCCATTGGAAAACGTTTGTGGCCAATCGGGTGTCAGAGATTCAAGAACTTACCATCGATGCTTCTTGGCGACATGTTGCGTCAGAAGATAATCCGGCTGATACCCTCTCACGTGGGGTGTTATCAAGTGAAATAATTCATTCCGAATTATGGTGGCGAGGCCCTAGTTGGTTATCCCAAGACAAATGGCCGTTGTCAAAGGTTACTATTCCGGAGGACGAAGTTTTAGAACGACGTAAGGAAAAAACCACTGTACTGGTAGTAGAACCTAGTGATACCTTTAGTTTGTTCAAGCATTCTTCGAACCTTAATCGAATAGTTAGAGTACCTACTTATTGCCTCAGATTTTGTGAAATGCTAAAACCAGTTGTAAGAAAGGTTAAAGCCTACGGTCCGATAACTGCAACTGAATTTCAACAAGCGTTGAACGCAATCATTCGTATCGCACAACATGAATGTTTTCCTAAAGAAGTTCAAAGGTTGAAAATTGGTAACGAAGTGAGTCAGAAAAGTAGGATCCGACAGTGTAGACCATATTAGGATGACGACGGTTTACTTCGTGTTGGCGGTAAAATGCTGAGTTGAGCATCGATCATAAACATCCGGTTATACTTCCTCACGATCATATGCTAACGAGAGCAATTATCATTAAAGAACATATAATGTGTCTACATGCGGGTGCTCAATTATTATTAGCTAACGTTAGACAGCGGTACTGGCCTCTGGGTGCAAGAAGACTCGTTCGAGATGTTGTTCATAAATGTTTGGTATGTTTCAAGGTGAATCCAAAATCGACAACTACTATTATGGGTGATTTACCAAGGCATCGCGTGCAAGCTGCAAGAGCTTTTGTAAGAACAGGAGTAGATTATTGTGGACCTTTTCTAATAAAACCTAGTCAACGCCGAGGAGTTACAACACTAAAGGCATATGTAGCTATTTTTGTCTGCTTTGTCACTAAAGCAGTACACATTGAATTAGTCGGAGATTTATCTACCCAAGCTTTTTTAGGAGCTTTTAAGCGCTTTATCTCTCGACGAGGTAAGCCATGTGATATGTATTCGGACAACGGAACGAACTTCGTTGGGGCAAACAATGAACTCCAATAATTGTCAAGCTTGCTTCAATGGCCAGATCATCAACAAGGAGTAATGGACACAGCGGCTGAAAACGGTATTAGATGGCATTTTATACCTCCTAAAGCACCAGAATTTGTTGGTCTGTGGGAGGCCGCTGTTAAATCTACGAAATTCCACCTAAAATGAACAGTTCAAGAAGCCCGGCTAAAATACGAACAATTTTCAACTTATCTTGCTTTAGTCGAAGCGGCTTTGAATTCAAGATCATTGACTGAACGATCAGATGATCCTACAGACGTTGAGCCACTAACACCAGGTCATTTCCTGATAGGTGCACCGCTAACTGCACCCCCCGAACAAAATCTTCTTCAGACTCCAGAAAATCGTCTGAAATATTGGCAGCGGGTCCAGCAGTTATTTCAATGACACTTCTGGAGACATTGACATTTAGAGTACTTGTCAACATTACAAAATGGACAAAACAAGGAAATGAAATCAAGGAGGCGAACTAGTTTTGATACATGAAGATAATTTACCACCTCTACAATGGCGGCTTGGCAGAGTTCAAACAACGTTTCCGGGCATAGATAGAGTTGTTAGAGTGGCAGAAGTATGTACAAACAGTGGTACTGTGAAAAGGAGTTTGAGGAAATTGTGTCGTTTATCAATTGAAGAATTGTGAACCCGTGTATCCTTTTAATATAAAAAAAATGTTAAATATTTGTATGTAAAGTTTATTATTGTAGGTTACCCTTTTTAACCCCTCAAAGGACCCTTCAAAGGGACCGATATGTTGCAGCGCGTAATGTTATTTTCCCTAACATGACTAAATTCGTATTACCCATAACTGATAAGGTGTCATTTGATTGTCGTTACGGAAATACACGCCAGTTTCCGCACAAGCTCTCTCCGAGTCGCGCTATTCTCGGCTCTCCGCCGATCGTTTGTTTATCTACGTTATTGAATTATTGTTACATTCTTATACATGTGTTTATAATGTTATTAAGTTAAATTGTACTAGCTCGAATTAAAATAAATTACATAGTTGATTTAAGCTTAATTGACTATTTAATGCATCACATTATTCGAGCGAACAGTGTCGTTAATACCTGTATTCGTTTTTATAGATTTAAGCGTAGCTATTAGTAATTATATGTTAATACGAGGTACTATTAAAATAAAACGATTAATATTATAATATACCTACTGATTGTATTTATTAATATTTCCTTTACCGTTTGCTCTACGCTAAGAATCCTTAAAAGAGCTTTCTAGTTTAGCATAAATACCGTTCGGTCAAGAAAAATTTATCAGTCGATTGAAGTGTTTTCAGGTGTGCACGCAGTCAGTTTGATTTAGCGAAAATGCAACAAAAACCATTCTTAGACAAATGCTCTACGGCCGAACATGAGATTCCGCTCCCGCCAACGACGATAGACGAATTTATGGAGGCGTTCGGCATGCCTGACGGTGGTTTTGGCGTGCTATCAGCAGATGGTACCTTGGTGGATCCCTTCGCTCATTTGGATGAAAGCGAATCGAGCGATGAAGAGTCGAGTGATGAAGAGTCGAGTGATGAAGAGTCGAGTGATGAAGAGTCGAGTGATGAAGAGTCGAGTGACGAAGAGTCGAGTGATGAAGAATCGAGTGATGAAGAGTCGAGTGACAAAGAAGAAGAAGATGATAGCAATTATGATGGTAAGTTTACAAACAATGACTTCTCAGTTCACACCAAATACAAAATAAGATCTAATAAAGTATTTGTTTTTTTAGAGCACATCAATATTGAAGACCTTCCATCCACAGACTTTACTGGTGATATGGAGAGGCGAGTTCGTCATTGTGACCTACTACCTTTTCCATGGCCGGGAGAAAAAATTTTTCGCGATCGGTGGTCGTTGTCGAGTCCATTATGTACAGAGGTACTGGACAGGACCTTGGATGGGCCCGACGGGGACCGGTGGAGTCGGCTATTCATTACTCTCCAAAGAATATACGAGAACGAATGGAAAGTTGACAAAAATCGCAAGATGGCGTGTTTGCAGCCAGTACTATTTTACCGTAAAATACAATACCCTACGGTTAGGTACGTTCTTCGCGACCCAACTAGAGTTCGTTTTAATACGGGTGACCTTGTCAGGTCTAATTTTTGGTGCTACACTGTAAAAGAATTATATTTCTTCGTACATCGGTGGCTCCGAAATTTTATATGGTCACATTATGCGATAAGGACCGTCCGTACTAGTTGTGGAGGAAGGATTGTTCGCCGTTTTCAGTATTATTGCTATACTGAAGGATCGGATTGCCTTCAACTCAACGGAGTTCGCAACGAAGAAGTACGGACGGTTTCTTGTGCTAAAGAGGTCACCCGTTTTTCATCTTTAATAAACGAACTCAGTCAATTTAAAAAATGTTCAGTATGCGGTGATAGGCTTCAGTTTTGGCTGAGCCTGTCTGATGTTGAGGCCGTTAGAAATTATTTTAGTGACAACACGCCTATAAATATAATTGATGAATTATTTTCAATGGTTAATTAAGAATAAACATTTTTTATATAATAGTAATCGTTTCATTAAAATTACATATTTTGTCTTAATTGTTTATACTTAAGTTTTTGTTCCCCCTTATTTTGTAAGTATTTTTACCCAATTTTTATTTTTTTTGTATAGTTGATTATTTTTATGTATTTTTTTCCTCCTTAATTTGATAATATTTTACCTATTTTTATTTAGTTATTTTTGGTTTTTATTTTCTCTTATTTTGTAAATATTTTACCTAATTTTTTGTATAGTTAATTATTTGTATGTGTTTTTTAAATAAAAACAACTTGTAATTTATACTAACATTACTGTTTTTCTTTTATTTTATAATACAACAAGAAATATGGTAAAGTACAATATTGTATATATTTTAAAATACATTTATGCATGTTTTAAAATAATAAGAGTATTTTAAAGTAAAAATAAAAGGTGTTAAACAATAATGGTTTAGTACAATTGTATATTTTAAATAACTTTTTACATTTTGATAACAACAGAGTGTGGTGTAACATTATGATTAATTGGTAATAACAATATTGAGAGGTAAAGAATAATATTTAAATCTTTTACATATTTGGTAACAATAATGTATGGTAAAGTACAATGTTGTATAATATTTTAAAAAATTATTCATGTTTGGTAAGTAAGATGATAAAACTTTGTGAAAAGAAAAAATGGTTACAATAAACGTTCATCTTGGTCGTCAATATTATCGAGTTGTTGATCACTGGAAAAATTAATAAATGGTATTAGTATTTTATATAGCAGGATATTAGGATATAATAGGGAAGGTAACTCACGTTAATTTATAATGCCCATGGGCGAGCGTGTGTATCCTGTCTGGTAAAATAACTCGTTTATCATCATGCCAGTTAAGGGTTAATTTCATCGTTTTAATCGTCTTGAGTTCATGGTTAAATGACCGTATTGATACATTTTCTCTATACGGTGTGTACGTAGGGTACTTGACAGGTATATTAGCAGCGGTCCCTTCTTCGTGGATGTGTCGGAGTACAGCTCTACCTTGTATCTGGGCTACAGCCTTGGCATCGTCAACGTGTTCTTCATCTTCCATAAACAAAGAAGGTTTTGAAATCTTCTATTGTAAGGTGGTGTTAAACTACATGACCTTTAATCCCTTTTGCTTTAATTTTTTCTTCGGTCGTTAGTGCTTCTACTGTCTCCTTTTCAAAAGCGTATGTCTTTGGTCTGAGGCTAATAAACTCATATATTGTTAACCCGTTTGTCTCGTCGGAAAACAGACCTGGGACTTTTTTCTTTGCTGCAGAGTAAGCTGGATGGTCGGTGGGCAGGTTAGACGTATCAAACCATTTAAGTAGTTCGGGGTTTGCCATCACTTCTGCATAAAAATCAGTAGTTCTAACCAAGTAGACACAAGAATCCAAAAATATTTAAAACTTGATAAATTTATGAAAAAAAAAACAAAAATCATCGTTTAACTAGTTTAATCGGTTTTTACCTGTGTCGCCGTACAATATTTGAACGCGGTCTTTGAAATGCTTTTTCATAACATTGTAATGGAACTCATACAAATGTGTCTTGCTAATTTCAAGCACTGCGAAGACGACATAAATTGGTTTACAAAAATTTATGATTTTACTCTCCATGACAATAGCCGCTAAATTTTCATTATACGTCGTGCAGTGTTTAAAATTGTGTTTCTTTATAAGTTTGGCAGCTCGTCTAGGTGAATTTACCAACTCCATATTCATTCGGTTTCTCATTCGCTCCATCATTTTACCTGCATTTATTGCCATATTTAGTTAATCGAAATAACGTCTTAATTTTTGTTTACTCACCAAACACGGAATTATTCATTAATTAAAAAAAATTCTTTTCAAAGTCGTTGGTCGCTTTCTGTCGTAATTTTGTATTCAATTCAATGTATGCTGCCATCCATGTCGATTGGCTAAATTCTAGAACTCTATGTACCTAAAAACCGCGTTTAAATTAGTGACCCGAATGCGTAAACTGTTATTAAAATTTATTAGTGTTAATATTACCTTTTCAACACGCAGACCGTTGGCGATTGCCTGTTTGAGGTTCAGATAATGACATACATAGTTGGTTTTTTTGTCGAACGTTGTTAGTAGTTTTTTTACTTTTGACCCGGGTGGACATTTGCTTTCTGGTAAAAATGGTAACTCGTTATGAGCGTCGTGTAGATGCTTTGGGTATATAATGTCCACTTCAAACTTCAGCGCTGTAGGAGAGTTTTCATCCATACTGTCAAGTCTTTTGAGTAACTTTTCTGGGTCTTCGTCCAACCATCTAAAGTTCCCGTAAGGCAAAGCTTTCGATAAGCTGAATCCATACAAATTGTTAACGCCTTGGTAAAGTATCCAGCTTTTGGGCTTTTTCGGGTCATATCCAGGTGTCTTACTGTTGTTAGCCTTTGCATATTAAAGTGTTGATGAGGTCAAACCACCGCGGATTGCTCTTTCAAAAAATAAATGCATTCATAGTCACTTAAAAGCTCCAGTTCAATGCCTGTGTACAATAGCATCGCATGAAAGCTGAGACCCGGGGCTGTGTAGTAATGAGTGGGGTCTAATTTGTATGTCTGTAAGCACAGTTCTCTAAAAGCCTCAAAAACGTCACACAGTACAACGGTGTCAATTTTTAAATATATGTCTGAGTATTCTCCTAGCGTTTTGCAGTTAAAATAATCCCAAACTCTTACTGCGTGATCGTAGTCCTGTCGTCTAATATGGGTATCGGTGAGATCATTGTAGAACTCGGTTTTGGGAGGAAGCTGAGTTTCATCCAACCTGTCCCAGTCGCACACATAAGAATACGGGAAGAATGATTTTTTGGTTACTAGATCCAAATCACAACCTGTAAAAGCCTTTGCTGTTTCATTGAATAGTCCAATGTCTGAGTTCCGTAAGTTGGTTGTCAAGGAAGCCAAACTTGATGCCATAAATCTAAATGTGTCAATAAAACGCAAAGAGAATGTATTTGTAACATATTTTGAAAACGATAAAAATTTTTCTTCGGTGTTTGGTATCACGGAAATTCTTTTATTATCGTTACCCAGTTCTTTAATGATATAATGGCTGTCATATGAACTTAAATTGTGAAAGAAAACCGGTACGAAATTTGTTGTTTTTAGTTTCAAGTTGCAATTGTTACATTAGGATTGTCTGTAATTACCCGTGAGGTGGTCGTGATCGGCTGTTTTGTGGTTCTTATTGGTAAATGAACACTTACACAAGTCACAGTTGGTTTTGGCGTTGTGCAATGCTATCATGCGAATAGGCACGTTTGCTTTCAGCAGTTCTGCGATTTTGTATGCTTCTTCTGACACATCTTCTATAAATCGCTTGGCCACTTCATCCGGTTCAGACTGTTTAGTCCCTCTAAACAAGACTACTGACTGACTAATACTGTATTTGTTCAGAAGGTCTTAGATAGGTTAGTTAAAAGTCGATAAGTGGAAAACTTGGGCTTTCACACCCCTAATTTATAGGTATTCTTTACTTAAATACTTACATGTTCATTTATTAGGTAAATTGACTAACGGTAAATGAAAACTCTGACTTTCAAACAAGTAATTTAAGTATAGGCTTAGAAATTAACTTAATTTTTAGCATTGAAGTATTTTTGACAGATTTTAAATTTTAAAAAAATCTTAAATTGTTTTAAATAAAAAACAAATTTAATCTTAATTTAAAAATTTCGTTACAAATGATGTTATGTCTCTTAGTCTTAGCTCTTAATCTTTTTTAGTTTTTTAAGTACGTAATTTAAATTTCCCATTCACTGTTGTTTTTGAGCGGTTATTTTTCAGCATTTTTTTTAAATTTGAATCAAGTAGGTATGGATATGTTCTACAAACATGGTCCCGATTAGTTAAATTGTTTTCAGCTCGGTACTTTTAAAAGTTTTAAATTAACGATCTGATGCAAGTCAATGTTTAGGTTAGGTTAGGTTAATTATTCAATTACTTTCAGAAATTATAAATGAAAAAATTACCTCGAAAATTATGCTAATTATTCAGATTAATTTAAATATGAATTCGAGCTTTTAGAATTTAATATAATTGTTATGTCATAAGTATAAATATTTAAGTTAAGGTATTTTATTTTAATATTTTTTTTAAGTATAGAAATAAGTTAGGTTAATTTTTTTTTATAAATTTTTTTTCGACAAGAAAAATATATTCCCCAAATGTAATAGATTAGATTAATTGAAATATCGCGAGCGAAGACTTGGAATTTCAAACATACATTAAGTTATAGATATACATCAATATTTGTAAAAAAAAATGTAGTTTCGTTAATAGGTTATTTTTTAAGGAATTAGGACTTAAAAACGTAATTTAAGTATATGAAAAAGTTAGGTTAATATTTTTTCGACAAAAAAAAAATGAATTGCCCAAATGTAATAGATTAGATTAATTGAAATATCGCGAGCGAAGACTTGGAATTTCAAATATTTATTAAGTTATGGGTATAGATCAGTTTTTAAAAAAAAAAAAATATAGTTTAAGTTTGGTTATTAGGTTATTTTTTAAGGAACTAGAACTTAAAAACGTAATTTAAGTATATGAGTAAGTTAGGTTAATTTTTTTTCTATATTTTTTTTCGATAAAAAAAATGTATTGCCCAAGTGTAATAGTTTAGATTAATTGAAATATCGCGAGCAAAGACTCGGAATTTCATATATACACTAAGTTATAGGTAAAGGTAATTTAGTATTAGATTAATTAGGTTGATGCAAAATAACTATATTTTTTTAATTAAGATAAATTGTATATTGTAAGTTAGAATTAATATTATTATCAGTGGTTAGGTAATACAAAGTGAATTATAAGATATATGTGTTGTGGTTAGCATTACATAATTTATCAATAATTATTGTGTATTAATTTGATTTCATTATTATTCTAATGAATGGGCAACGGCCATTCAATGAACCTTATATGTATTTAATAGATTAGTTGAAAGTCGACAAGTGGAAAACTTGGGCTTTTAAACCCCTAACTTAATAGTAATATTCATAAAAAATTTAAAAATAAGGTTAGGTTATAAGGGTATTTTTAAAGAAATTCGTACTTAAAACGTAATTTAAGTATAAAATTAAGTTAAGTTAATTTTTTTTTATAAATTTTTATATTACCAAAAATTGATTCAAAATTTCCCAATAGGATAATTGAAATATCGCAAGCGAAGACTTGGAATTTCAAATATACATTAAGTTATACCTAGGTATAGATATTTTAGTGACTAATTTTTTAAGTATTTTTGTTTATTATTATTAATTTGATTTGGTTATTAATATAATAAATCAGTTAATTAGTCGTTACCCAAATATGTAGTTAATAATGTTCAAAAATGTAATTTAAGTATTGAAATAGGTAAAGTAAATTTTTTTTTAATAGTATAAATATAAATAAAAATTATAATATTTGTATAACAAATAAGATATAATTGTTAGTCATATTAAATTTAGTACTTAATGTTAGCAAAAATAAGGGAATAATATTTAGTGCTATTAATAATAGGTTAAGAAAGACTCGAAACATTTGGGACCTTTAAAAAATAAATTAATATTTAGGTGAAAGATTTATTTGTTTATTATTATTGTTTTAAATGTGTTATAGAAATATTGACAACATAAAATGTCCATATTTCATTGATTCTATCAACTAATATTAGGTTAATTGACTGTCAGCGAGTGAAAACTTGGACTTTCAAATAAGTAAAATTAAGTAGAGGCTTAAATTAATATAATAGTTAAGTATTATTGACAAATTCATAAACTAGAAAAATCATCGAAATTTAAAAAATCACAAATGTTCATTCCGATAAGTTAATATATATATTTTTAAACAAGTAGTTCTTTATCTATTTAAATTTTTCAAGGGCCTAATTAAAATTTTCATTAACTGTTTTTAGCATTTTTTTGAAATTTGAATTAAGTAGGTATAATGTTATGTTTCTGAGTGTGAGGTATTCGCTATATGATTCCCATTAGATTAATTGTATTCAGAATGGTTTTTTTTTTTTATATTTTTTTTTCGATAAAAAAAAATATATTGCCAAAAAAAATGATTGGATTAATTGAAAAATCGCGAGCGAAGGCTTGGAATTTCAAGTATACATTAAGTTAAAGGTATAGGTAATTTAATATTAGATTAATTAGGTTGATGCAAAATAACTGTATTTTTTGAATTAAGAATAAATGCATATTGTAAATAAGAATTAATATTATTAACAGTGGTTAGGTTATACAAAGTGATTAATAAGACATATGTGTTATGGTTAGCATTACATAAATTAACAATAATTATTGTGTATTAATTTGATTTCATTATTATTCTAATGAATCGGCAACGGCCATTCGATGACCTTATATGTATTTAATAGGCTAGTTGAAAGTTGACAAGTTGAAAACTTGAGCTTTCAAACCCCTAACTTATAAGTAATATTCATAAAAAATATAAAAATAAGGTTAGGTTATAAGAGTAATTTTTAAGAAATTCGGACTTAAAAACGTATTTTAAGTATAGAATTAAGTAATTATTTTTTATACATTTTTTTTTTGACAAAAATTTATATATTTCCAAATAATAATTAAATTTGCTATAAAGCGTGAGGTATTCGCTATTTGGTTCCCATTAGATTAATTTAAAAGTTTCAAATTAACGTTCTGATGCAAGTAAGTAATTAGGTTAGGTTAATAATTTAATTACATTAGGAAATTATAAATGCTAAATCGAGAACTTTGGATTTTAAATAATAATTATGTCATAGGTATAAATATTTAGGCTTATGTATTTTATTTTTTATTTGGCTACAGTTGCCATTAGCCAATCGCAACATGCATTAGAGTATACAATTACGATTTTCTTTTTCACTTAAAACTTATTGAATATTATATGTATGAACTTATAGTTTTACTAATTTTTTTCCTTTTATTAATGTTAACGAGGTTGTCAACGTGTCATAAAAATCTCAATGAATACGAGTTTCTTTTTCTTGTTTTCTAAAGGTTTTTATTTTTTTTTTTGTCAGGTCGCGAACCCTCTTGAATCGATTGTGTTCACCCACCCTTCCAACCTCTTAACGTCCTTTACCGCCACCACACCTCCAACGCATCTCCATGGTTACCGCACGTCATCTCTCTTGGCAAGAGCTCGAACACAGGATCCGAGACGCTCGCACCAGTCGCAGTGTTCAATTGTTACCGAAGGCGTTTTGATGTCCTGTGCAGCAGCTATTCGTTTCCAAGGGGATTTGTGTAAGTATAAAAATTATTTTTATTTTTATTTACATTATTTGTTTAACTACACCCGACGACAATGTATTCGAACAACGGTTTGTAACCGAGTCAGGTCGTTTCAATAATGTTTATAGCCAAATTTACCGGGATTTTTTTTTTAAATGCCGCCTGTTTTATTGGGGTCAAGTGCGATAATTGCAGACGAACGGAGAAAATGTAACTGCAATTTTTTTCTATGCATATAACCAACGACGTTTTATAATTAAAAATGTCCAATTGAGATTTGACACACGCACCGGGCCATATTTGTTGTATACAAATGTGCCACGCCCGTGTTTTTTTCTATGACTGTCACATGCTGTTGTGTCTGTGCAAAACATACAAGTAGTGAATTCTTGTAAAACTGTCTAGATAACTTTATGTAGTTCTCTTCGCGCGAGTTTTAATATTTAATTGTGTTATATTTTATTGTCACGGCAATCGCTGTTAATTCTAATCATAGCCAAATCATTTTATTTTCGGCACAGAGGCACAGACACAACAAAAGTCATAATTTGGAATAGAAATATGTTACCATAATTAATATAGTTAAGTGTTTGATTTTTTTTTTATTTCTATTTTAAGTAATTTTTTGTAGTCGCTCTGTGAGTAATTTTACATTTACCAAATAAGTAATATGTATCAAGTTGTCCATTTTTTACCATTTATTAGTATTTTTTCGTTGTTTCGTAATATTAGTAGGCACATGTATTTATTCAGAGTTAATCGGTAATCACAGGGACTGACGTCTAGTTCTAACAACTTTAATTTATAATTGTGATTTGTATTTATTTAACTCATTATTAGTTCTGTATACCACGCAAATAACTAACTATTCAACAATTACATTCTGCATCTTATTTATTTTTGTTTTTTATTTTTATTTTGCCCGAAGATGTTGGACTGATTTTTGGTGAGGGTCTTCCAACTAACCATCGATACCCGTATAATTGCTACAATCGATAGATAACACGTTATAAAAAAAAATATGTATTGAATGAACATAATCGATACTGGTGTACGCGATTCCGATGTTTAGTTCTCTTACAACCAAATTTTCAAAATCGAATATTGTCAACTATCGATTGCGTGCTTTTGCAACATAGTTTATCGTTTTATTTCCATGTTTTCTCTTCTTCTTTTATAGCTGATTGTCATGCTATTATATTATATATTAGTTCCCTATATTTTATTAGACACTTGCGATACAATAGCATACCTGCTTCTAGCATTTGGCTCTACATTTTTTTTTCTCTTGGTTTTTGTATTCTCTAACTCTTTCAACAATATCGCGACTCTTCCTTTTTATCCTTATTATTATGTTCTCGGTGTATACATTGTCAAAAACGGTTTTTTTTTTAAGATCCTAGTGAAACACTTACGATGTAGCTGCTCATGGGCAGAAATAAACTATATACCAAGCGTGCGGTTTTTTTTGTTACAATAGACCCATGAAGAAATTTGCCTTTTACAGCTCATTATCATACACTCGAAAAACCTCAGGATCACGAACTTATGCGTTACTAATTCCATGTTTTAAAATTTGTAATTGAATTTGTTTTAAAATTATAACTCTTCCAAAACAAATCTTTCGATAAATGACGTCATTGGATTCCGTATTATTTGTTAGTAAACACCAAAAATAAGAATTTTTATATAAAAATATGTTAGCAACAAATTAATAACTCAAACATACTTTATGTTAAAGTCATCGTTCTTGATGATGAAAATAAAAACAATAATAAATCAAAAAAATAATACCACTTAGGAGACCGGGAAAACAAACGCTTATTAAAGCTTGTAAAAAAATGGCTATCGTAAGAAAAATATCCCAAAAATATAATATTATAATAAAAAAACACACGAGTCAGTTGTTTATCTTATAAAAGTAATCCTGTAAAACTTAATATAACAGAAGTTTTGAATGGTCGTTTATAATCTATAATGAAATTTTAACCCAACACTCATGGTATTTATGTAATAATGAAATTATACAATGACATTTTATTTAATCCTAAATCACAAAAATATCTTATTCGACTAGTCTAAAAAGCTAACTTATAAAACCCATAAAAAAATAGACTTACTCATTATATGGTCGCTCTGGAATTAAAATAGTTAAATTAGCACCGTCTTCAACTGCAGTTTCGCCTACGCTTCTTTTATTTGGGGTAGTTGTGCATCTACATAATTGGGAAAAATTCAAACCTTCCAAAATAATTTAATAAGAATAATAACTAACGCTCCATGGTTCGAACGCAACAATAATTTACATAAAGACACCCAAATTAAAAACATCCACGATCTCATAATTACCCTGGCGGAAAAAATGCATAGTTCACTAAAATCAACAGGTTAACTTTACTTCAATGTACACATACATCCATCAGTCTAACGACGCTTAAGATGCGGCCGTCCACACACATTAATTAATTTTTATTATTACCTTATATCTCTCGCATTCCTACTATTATCATTTTATAAAAAGTTAAAACTGTATCTGTATATTGTATATCCTTAGATGAGATAGCACTAGCTAGGAAGATCTTATAGTAAATAAATACAAACAAAAAATAACGTTATTAAAGTCAACCTGCGACTCTATCTAACTATCGATTTCTAAATCAATTTCATTCTCTCCACCTCTTCAACATGAATCAATTACTTCTCCTCATTTATCATTTTCACCCACTGTCTGACACCACTACTCCCTAATCGTTCTACATGAAATCTAGACCCTATCTTCCTCCATCTCTTTAATCCCCTCAACTCTTTCTCACCACTTACTCAAACTCTTCCTTTACCTCATTTTCTCTATCCTCCCACCTCTAACAATCACGAAGTCAAGTACGTAATTTTTCATGAAATCGTCACCTTAAAAAAAACAGGAATATTTATTTTCAAATAATTTTAAAAGGGCCAAGTTAATAAATTGCCTATAAATATTATCATGAGCCATGATTAAGTAGAAATATTTTTAGTTTTATTTAATTATATTTCTCTCTAACACAAAACACTTAATTTTTTTTTCTTTTTTACATGAGATTTCGTTAATATAACATTATATTTAGAGAATTACAATAGTATATATATATATATATATACAGGATGATCCAACTAACGTAAGACACTCATTTTTCCTGAAAATATAAATATTTTGAAAACAATTTTTTTCCTAAACTCTTAGGTACATATTTTACTACATTTTTTAATATTTTAAAACATTTTATCGCCAATTCTTATAAGCCAAAAAAGGGGATTTTTGGTTTTTTTAAATGGCAACATATGTTTTTAATTACATAAATTTGTAGACAAAAAATTAAAAAATATATTAGCATTAAAATTTTTTTATTAAACTGTTCATTAGTTATGTCTTTGTTAAGATACTACATTCCCTTTTAATAATTATCATATTTCTTCGGTTTGTCCAAAACCGGTAGCACATCAAATTCATATTTATGTTCGCATTGTCCAATTGGCGATAACATTCTAACAACTAGGAATTCACTATAAAAGATTTTGAAATAGACAAAGGTTCTTATCTACAGATAACTTAGATTATAGGTTATTTATTATATCTGATTATGGTACAGAGTACGGTAACATGTCAAATTATTTGTATGCAATGTAATATTAAAACTACTCGTCTTTGTAGTAACGATTGAAAATATTAAGAAATACAGTCAAAAAATCAAATCTTTATAAAGTCATAACAAATGAACAAATAAATAAAAATTCAAAACTCAAACGCTAACATAATTTTTAATTTTTTGTCTACAAACTTACGTAATTAAAAAAATATGTTGCCATTAAAAACAAACAAAATCCCCCAATTTGGCTTAAAAGGATTGGTGATAAAAATTTTCAAAATATTAAAAATCTACCTAAAAGTTTAGGAAAAAAATTTTTTCAAAATATTTATATTTTCAGAGAAAATGAGTGTCTTACGTTAGTTGGATCACCCTGATATATATATATATATATATATATATATATATATATATATGTATACAATATTGTTGTAAATAGTGATAATAAAGAAAATAAAAGTTTAGTATGAATATAATATAATAGTGCAATAATAATATAATGAGAATGAGAAAAAAAATTGCTATATCGTGTGATTTACGGTTTGGTGACTGACGATTAATGCCTGCAGAGTCGATGTTAGGAGGGAGACCAAAGGATTGATAACCGCTTTAAACTTGTTCAGAACTTTGATAGGGGTTCGATGATTGGGAGAGATGTTGCTTTACCGGTATTGACGTGACCGACGACCGATGCGTAAGAGCGGGGCTGTGATGCCGTGTAATCAATGGGAATTGAGTGGCGATTTCTTTGTTTGTTTTATTTTTATCCCGAAAATAATTTTTGATAGATTTTACATCCTTTGTAGCTTGCAGTATGATCTTCGTTGCAAAGAGCATATTTGGCTGGTTAGTCTCGTGGTTTTTGACATTCAGCTGAGTAATGGTCATCACCGCATTTTACGCAACGTGGTTGATGAGAACACATATTTTTTTTATGAAAATAGGCTTGAATATTCGTGACTAAAAAATAAAATTATGCTTCCGTGGTTTTTTGATCTTAACGCGTCTACTAAAAAAGGACGAGATATTATAAATCTCTGTATTCTTGTCAGGTAATCCTAAATCAATTCTCCAAAGAGACAGTGGACTTTTAGTGTTAGCTTAAAATATTTGTAAAACGTGAAGCCGTGTGGCCGAGTTGCTTTAAAGCAGTGGATATGTCAATTACGAGAGTTGAGTGATGTAAGTGTTTCATAATTATGCTAAAAATTTTGGAAGCTTTTGGCATATATGTGTGAAAATTATAATTCTTTTCCTTCAAAAAATTAAAAAAGATTATAATATTCAATGTTGGGATTGTCTTTGTCAGCTGTTTCGGGCATGACAATGTCAAGATCTGTACCTTCTTCCGAAAGTACAGCAAACTTATTTGGTAAAGAGAACACCTTTGATTTTTTTCATCTATTTTGGGAGTTGTAGGTGAAAAGAGGTTGCTTACCTGCAAGTATTAGCCTATCTGCCGGTACTAGCGTACCAAATTGGTTCCGTACGTAGCTCATGTTCCGAGACGACCTTTGAATATATTGATAACGAACCGCGTGACAACAGACGTGCGTTCATATTGGCCGACGAAACCGGACACCAAAACACTATAGATTATCTTAATTATTGTCTTAGAATATTACTAATTGCTCAATTTTCCTTTTAATTGTATCCATAGATAATCTTAAGCTGTCCAAGTACCTCTATCCATAAAATTGCCCTTCGGGGCTCGGACCAAGGACGCTCACAAGCGATGGCGTTTATTTGTAAAACTGGCGATTGCAGCGTTACAAATCGTATTGTACTTGTAAGTATATTTATTATTATTATCGTAATGTAGTTTATATAATAAGCGATTCATGACACCATAATGATAATTTTTTTTTAAATATGCTCACTTTTTAGCTAACATATTTAATTGAAACATAAACATTCCAAAATATATATTAATTTATTATAATACACATGAGACATATAATTACATGATCTGGAACCAAATTTGAAAACACCCGTTTTTATAATATTTTTCAAATCAAAACTTATATTCTAAACATTTATTACAAAACCAAAATCATTAATTGAATACAATTTTTTTTAAATTATCTTGTGATAAAACATGTTTTTGTTTGCTACCTATCGTTAATTGCAAACAAATCCTACGTTTTTGTGTGCCTATGTAAAATTTTACCAAAGATTCACTTTTTTATTATAAAGATCTGATAATAAGTATGGTTAAAGCGTGTAATTTCATAAATTTATTTTACAAAAAAAATTGTATTTTGTTAAATAAAACCACTGAGATTGTAATTTAATTACTACCTCAAGTTTCCAAACAAAGTTTCTACATCACTTACTTAATAATATTGTTCCAAATTAGTAATAAATCTGGAACGCTGATTTTAACATGTTAACTGCCACATAACCGCCTGTAACCATAGTCATGTTACTTATGTTACTTGGGTCGCCCGCTGTCAAATAAAACATCAACATAAATATAATTTATTCGCTAACCTCTAGTAGTTTAGTAAAAATATTTAACTTAAAATTTTTGAAAATTGTCATATGTTTCTGCGACATTTGTCGCATGACATGAAGATTTCTAATTTATTTGTGTTATCTATATCTAGGTAATCTGGACGCGTTTAAGGGCAAATCTACTGTAAATCAGGCTTTCTCATGGCAACAAAAGATCATTAAGATTTTGGCCTGTGTTCATAGTTTTGGCAAAATTCAAGAGACACTGCCAACCTAAATCGTGTGAAAAAAAACCATTCAAAGTATCTATTTGCTAACCATCCCTGTTAAACTAGCATCATATAGCCATAGTCAAAAAAAATGGATTCCAGATCGATCGAGGACAAATTAATAATTAGAACATAACATGTGCATACAAAAACACCCAGAAAATAGTTGTTTGGACTAAATCTTAAAAAAGATTGACTTCAGCAAGCGGTAAAAATTATATTATAAATTAATGCGTGTGTTTATTTAATAGTTTTAAACGCAATGCATATATTTAAGAACTCTTTAACGAACTAATTGAAGCTAGGCTAAATTCTATTCTCGGATGTCTTAACTATAACATAATACAATTAATACTAACGTTAATTTGTAATTACATTTTATTTAATAACCATGATGGAACTTCCTTTTCTATTAAATAAATTATATAATAATTAATTAATAATAAAAAGTTTTTAATATCGTAAAGATTAATCCCATATTCAACAATTTAGTTAGTAGTTGGATTTTATATGAGTAAATATATTTAAATCACAAATTCAAATAGGATACATTAGGTTAAATAAGGTTGAAAGTGATCTTGTAAAACGTTAAACTTTCATAGGTTAATACTTTTAAAGAAGTAAGTATTAATAAATATTAATGTTAATGACTTATTACTTGTCATTCAAGGGTGGAAACATGAAGAATTAGAATAACTTAAATATCGCGAGCGAAAACTCGGAATTTCAAATATACATTAAGTTATAGGTATAGATCAATATTTATAAAAAAATATAGTTTAGTTTGGTTATAGGTTATTTTTTAAGAAACTAATTTCATATATACATTAGGTTATAGGATTAGGTAATATAGTATTAGATTAATTAGGTTGATATGGTTAATTAATATAAAATTCTATATTGTAAGTAAGAATTAAATAGGTTAGTTGAAAGTCGACAAGTGGAAAACTTGGGCTTTCAAACCCCTAACTAATAAGTAATATTTATAAAAATATCTAATTAAGGTTAGGTTATAAGAGTATTTTTTAAGAAATTTGGACTTAAAAACGTAATTTAAGAATAAATTTAAGTTAGGTTAATATTTTTTTATATATTTTTTTTCGAAAAAAAAATTAAATTGCGCAAAAAAGATGATTAGATTAATTGAAATATCGCGAGCAAAGATTTGGAATTTCATATATACATTAGGTTATAGGTATAGATCAATATTTATAAAAAAATATAGTTTAGTTTGGTTATAGGTTATTTTTTAAGAAACTAAGACTTAAAAACCTAATTTAAGTATAGGAATAAGTTAGGTTAATTTTTTTTTCGATAAAAAAAAATATGCAAAATACCTTCAATTAAGATTAATTGAAATATCGCGAACAAAGATTCAGAATTTCATATATACATTAAGTTATAGGATTAGGTAATTTAGTATTAGATTAATTAGGTTGATATGGTTAATTAATATAAAATTGTATATTGTAAGTAAGAATTAAATAGGTTAGTTGAAAGTCGACAAGTGGAAAACTTGGGCTTTCAAACCCCTAACTAATAAGTAATATTTATTAAAATATCTAATTAAGGTTATGTTATATAAGTATTTTTTAAGAAATTCGGACTTAAAAACGTAATTTAAGTGTAGATTTAAGTTAGGTTAATTTTTTTTTATATATTTTTTTTCGAAAAAAAAATTAAATTGCGCAAAAGAGATGATTAGATTAATTGAAATATCGCGAGCAAAGACTCGGAATTTCATATATACATTAAGTTATAGATATAGATCAATATTTATAAAAAAATATAGTTTAGTTTGGTTATAGGTTATTTTTTAAGAAACTTAGACTTAAAAACCTAATTTAAGTATAGGAATAAGTTAGGTTAATTTTTTTTTCGATAAAAAAAATATGCAAAATACCTTCAATTAAGATTAATTGAAATATCGCGAACAAAGATTCGGAATTTCATATATACATTAAGTTATAGGATTAGGTAATTTAGTATTAGATTAATTAGGTTAAAATGGTTAGTTAATATAAAATTGTATATTGTAAGTAAGAATTAAATAGGTTAGTTGAAAGTCGACAAGGGGAAAACTTGGGCTTTCAAACCCCTAACTAATAAGTAATATTTATAAAAATATCTAATTAAGAATAGGTTATAAGAGTATTTTTTTAAGAAATTCGGACTTAAAAACGTAATTTAAGTATAGATTTAAGTTAAGTTAATTTTTTTTTATATATTTTTTTTCGAAAAAAAAAATATAGTGTCCAAATGTAATAGATTTGATTAATTGAAATATCGCGAACAAAGATTCGGAATTTCATATATACATTAAGTTATAGGATTAGGTAATTTAGTATTAGATTAATTAGGTTGATATGGTTAATTAATATAAAATTGTATATTGTAAGTAAGAATTAAATAGGTTAGTTGAAAGTCGACAAGTGGAAAACTTGGGCTTTCAAACCCCTAACTAATAAGTAATATTTATAAAAATATCTAATTAAGGTTATGTTATAAAGTATTTTTTTAAGAAATTCGGACTTAAAAACGTAATTTAAGTGTAGATTTAAGTTAGGTTAATTTTTTTTTATATATTTTTTTTCGAAAAAAAAAATATAGTGTCCAAATGTAATAGATTTGATTAATTGAAATATCGCGAGCGAAGACTTGGAATTTCATGTATACATTAAGTTATAGGTATTGATCAATATTTATAAAAATAAATATATATTTTAGCTTGGTTAATAGGTTATTTTTTAAGGAACTAGGACTTAAAAACGTAATTTAAGTATATGAATAAGTTAGGTAAATTTTTTTTTGACAAAAATAAATTTATTTCCAAAATTTACTTAATTATGCCTTTAAGCGTGTGGTATTCTCTTTTTGGTTCCCATTAGATTAATTGTATTCAGAATGGTACTATTAAAAGTTTTTAATTAACGTTCTGATGCAAGTAAGTAATTAGGTAAGGTTAGGTTAATTATTTAATTACATTAGGAAATTATAAATGCTAAATCGAGCACTTTGGATTTAAAATAATAATTATGTCATAGGTATAAATATTTAGGCTTATGTATTTTATTTTTTATTTGGCTACAGTTGCCGTTAGCCAATCGCAACATGCATTAGTATACAATTACGCGATTTTCTTTTTCACTTAAAACTAATTGAATATTATATGTATAAACTTATAGTTTTAATCATTTTTTTTCCTTTTATTAATGTTAACGGGGTTGTCAACGTGACATCAAAATTCATATTAGGTTATTCGACTGTCAACATATGGATGGTCAAACATTTAACTTAAGTGTAGGAGTAGGTACGAGTATTATGATTGGTTTTAAAATACACAGACAAACGGTTTTATACACAAAAACAGTGAACATTATTTATACAGCACCGCTATTTGTATATTTTAAAATCAATAGTATTATATTTAATAATGTTATATTAAGTTTGACAATGATCATTTTATGGTGAACCACTCAATATCTAATCGTGTTTAATAAGAAGTTAAATTTTTTTTCATAGTGTTAAAATACAATGAGATTTCAATTTCTCATAATTTTTTTTGGTTTTTACCCCCTCCCAAAACTTATTATTTTTATTTTCACTTTTGAAACTTAAATAGTAACGTATAAGTTTTATTAATTTTTAAATTAAGGATAAAATTTACTAAAAATGTTGACTGGTTAATAACCAGTTTTGAATAAATATTATTAAACTATAAGAGTTTAAAAGTTAGGACGAGAGGGAAAGTGCGCCAAATAAAAAAACACTACACTCCACCCTTCCTCCTGCCCTAAACTTGAAACTTTAAAAATAGTTATCCAAAACCGGTTATCGACCTGTCAAAATGTTTAGTATATTATTCTCAATTAAAAAAAATGATGAAATACATGCGTTACCATTTAAGTTTCAAAATTTGATATAAAACTAAATTAGTTTGGGGGAAGGGGTAGGACCATAAAAAATTGTGGTAAACTGAGATCACATTATATAATGTTATATTATGTTTTGTTGTGACTATTAAATAAATGTCGAACTTTAAATTGCAATACTAAAAATTGATTACTGAAAATTATCAAAGGAAATATTTGAACTTTCAATAATTTTATTTTGTAGTTAGGTATATTGTTAACTATTAGTGATTTTCAATACTCCTTAGTAGAACATGATGGTAATAATAATAATACCTTATACAATTGTTGTAATTAAAATATTCAGTTTTTAGCATTATTGTATGTTTTTATTGTAGTGTTATTAAATAAAACATATTATAAAAATTATTTTGATTCAAGCTTAGTTGATTTAGCCAAAATAATTGATAGTTAAAAATCGCTATCACTTTTTATCTAAATTCAAATAATACTTAAATATATGCATTGCAAATATTATAAAATATTATCATACTATTAAGTATATATTATATACTATTTTTATTATTATAATATATATATAAATAGATTATTACATATTACATTTTATTCGGCTATTAAAAAATGTTGTCCACTTTACCTATTTAAGTAATTTTTTCTGTTAATTTTTTTTTTTAATATATTTAAATTTGTATTCGTTGTGTGATTTTGTATTGTTTTCTAATATAGTTATTTAGTACTTTTTAATTTAATTGTTAAAATGTTTTTAGTTATTATTAAAATGATTAATTTGAAATTTTTACTGTGATAATTTATTTTATACTCTGAATTAATTTGTATGTGAACTATACATAACATTTTCATGTTCAACCGTGTTATTTTTCAGCTGTTTTTTTTTTGCGTGAAATGTATTTGGTATATTATTTTAAACGTTAATAATATTATTGTATCTACTTTCAATTTTCTATAGACATATTTTTTCTTCTTTTTGAATTGTCAAGCTAATTTTTTTTATAAAATCCTTTACTATCAATTTGCTCTTATTCCATTTAATTAATTATACTTTTTGCAAAAAACGAAAAATTCCACAAGTTTGTTTAAAAAATATTATATTGGTGTAATAAACAAAAATTATTTATACGACAAAAAAATGCCTTATTAATTACGACCATTACCTATCGATAATTAAGTGTTCAACATTGATAGCTGTACCTACCACATATTAGGCTCACTATACATAGCAAACAATATAAGATAAATTGAAAAAAAATTGCTTACGAAAATGTATTTAAATTATTCATGGTTCTATACTAAATGAACTAACTGTGGTTCTTAACCGTGTTATTTAAATTATTTAACATAAAAGGGTTTGATTATAATAATAAAAAGAATAATAATTTATTACAAAAACTAAACACGGGTTAACCAACAATACAAATTTACATATAGTACGCAAAGGTTACACACAAGAAAAAGTAACAATAAGTACAGAAAAGATTATAAATTTGAATAATAAGAAATATTGGACATGTGTGCATTATCATAATCGCGGTACGCCATGAATGTAGCGACGACTACCGGTCTCGTTACCGACTTCATACCGGTGGCGCGCGGTAGTTTAGGTTAACAAACTTATAGGGATTTTTTTCTGAAACTAGTCCAATATACAGGGTAATTTTTTTGTCATGAACCACTCAATATCTCATAGGGTTTAATAAGAAATTACAATTTTTTTTTTTTTTTGTATAGTTGTTACACAATGTGATCTCAATTTTTCACAATTTTTTTCTGTTTTTACTCCTCTCCCCACGTAGTTTTTTTGATAGCGACTTTTAAAACTTAAATGGTAACGTATATATTTTTTTAATTTCTTAAGTTGAGAATAATGTACTATACATTTTGTCTAGTCGGTAATAATAAATATTCAACGAAACAATAAATTAAAAAAGTAATTGTCAAAATAACAGATGCTATTTATAATAAACGATTTAGGTATAGCAATTTAATTTACTCTAAAATTATCAAAACAATTCATGGAACAAATAAAAGAGGAAAAAAGTACTATGGTGATAACCGTTGTATTATTTTTAATTTTAGATGTATCTAATGCGTATATAGGAAAACCATTGAAGCCTAGGAGCCGGGAAACTTTACGAAAATAACATGGTTACGATTCGCATAAAATTAAAAAAAAATGTATAATATGTTTGCACGACTGCAGATATTTGGAGTAGCCGGAATCGAAGTTTCTTAGGTGTAACTGTTCATTGGGTAAGATATAAAATCATTTTTTTCGCCCTTGAAGGAGCGTGAGAGGGTCTAGTCGACTCCTAAAAATATAATTTTTTATGTTAAACAAACAATTAGGTTTTTTGATTCCTAATGCTGTAAACAAAATTAAAGACAATATTTTTGTTTTCTCACTAAGGTAAATGTGTAACATAATTTTTTTATGTTTTTCATTAAATTCATTTGCAGTCTCGAGCACGGTTCATGACACATGTCTTTAAAATCAGTCTATCTAAAAGTGTTTTGCTATGCTTTTCCTTACGACCAAATTTTTTAAATTTTGTACCATCGAATGCAAAACGAAAAATCTGTCAGGATCAACTCTCATACAGTGAAACCAAAATCGGATTCGATTCATACTTCTAAAAAACTGGTAATTTTAATTACAATTATTAATCAAGCTTACCTACGTACTCCGGCAGGCCGGCGCGGTGCCGAAGCGTTCATTATAAAACGTTATCTCAAAACGATAACGCGCAATGAGTTCAAAAACTCGACTTGTACAAAAGCTAATACAAATATAACTAAAGATAAGTTGTCAACCCGAACTCAAAATACTTCACACTCTGAACGTATACAGAGTGGGTCAAGTGATGTCTTTAACACGTCTGGAGAAATAGATGAAACAAATTTCGAATTTCCAAAAACCAATAATAAACCAAAACGTCACCTCTTTTCAACCAAATCTACTCATAAGCATAAAACAAATAAACCACTATTTGTTATAATAAATCGCTATTCCCCGCTGGCCACAGACGATAATAACCACGAGTCGAATGAACCTCGCACAAATAATATGATAAATTATGGAGATCAACCAGTTAACATAAAATTACCACAACCAACATTCGTTCGTGTAATACTAGACTTTGTCGGCCTTCGTAATCAACTTAGTTTTGATCGGTTCTGAAAACTTCATATTCAAATCATCCACAAATAATTTAAAAATCCAAACTACTAAACCTGAATTTCATCGAGCAACAATTCACTCCACCAAAGATAATAACGCTCAATATCATACCTATCAACCGCTTGAAGATAAAGTCTCGGTGCACACATCTAACTGTTTATTGGTGAGGTGAAAAACTACCCGGAAATTTGGAATGTCGCTGCCGAGAATTACCATGACCGACAGAAAAAACGCGCAGGATGGATTAAAGTTTGCCAAGCATTTTGTGAAGACTTCGATGAGAAGGAAGATAAAGACAAAAATGAAATTTGTTTAATTATAGAAACTACAATAACATTATTATTATTATACACAAAGTTCACACATTAAAAACAGAAATAAATTTGTAGGGATAAATACAAAGAATAAATACATCGAAAAAATGATCTAAACTTAAAAAAGCTAAATGTAATTGAAGATCACATATAACATATTGTTCAAATATTTAGTGCATGTTAGTGATATCGTATTTTATATAAATTTGTATACGTTTTTCGTTAAAGATAAGGAGTAATTAAATTTGATAAAGTAGATTGAAGTAGAATTTAAGGTGTATTAAAGTAGTTAGGACAAAGTATAGAGACTTCACGAACGTTACGTAAATTAATAGAAACGAATGATTTTTTTTTATAAAAATAATAATTTTAGTAGATTGTTATTGTTTGTATACTTTTTGATACATTTAAAATCAATTTAAACTAGAAAAGTGTTATGTAGCTGTGATAAAAAATACGCGTGATACATAATTGTAACGTAATAGTACTTAAATTTAAATAAAATGTGTATGCCATGGGATATTGCCAGCATCAGACATAAAATAATCTGCCAACTTGTTTCTTGTCTGAATTGACTGGTTGGTAGGTCTGGTATTCCCTGAGATTTCTTGTTCGATGTCAACGAGTCCATCTATAATCATAGCATCTTTGACGCTGAACCCATCTCTAGTCCTTACAAAATTATGCAGGGCACAGCAAGTCTTTACCAAAAGAACAGAAATCTCCAAATTTCCATTAATAGGTTTATTAAACATTTTCCATTTATTTGTCAGTATTGCCAAATGCACATTCGACATTTCTCCGATCTCGTGAATATCTATAATTGAATATTCTTTTATTATCTGATAAAAGTCTCATTACCTATATCTTGCGATAGAGAAAATGCTTCATCTCCAATAAATGTGTATGGCATATTTGGTCCTGCAGTACCTGGTAGGGGTTAGGTCCTTGGGATATTTAATTCAATATTTTCAAGTTTCTTATAAAAAAGAGTTTTTTCAAAAATAGTACTTTCTGAGTCCATTCCAAAAGCGCCAACATCGAAGTAAATAAACTTATAATTAGCGTCTACAATTGATAACAATACAATTAAAAAACAATCTGCCGATCCTCCCCAAATTAGTAACCTATATTAAAATATGGGTTGGTATAGAGCAAAATAAACTGCACGCATTGCGTTTTGGTACCAAATCTTTTAATATATAGAAATTATAAGTTAACTGACGTAACTTTCCTACCACGTTATGTTTGTGTAAATTCCAACGTAAATTATTATCAAATATGATACCTAAATATCGCGTACTTGAGACTTCTTTAATCGTTAAACAACTATTTAAGTCAGAACAACTCATACCATCGATACCGCTATGTATTTTAATGAGATTAAGTGTTGGGAAACTTTTGTAAATAAAAAAAGACATAAATATTGTTTTATTTTCATTAAGCGTCAGATTTCTGTCACATAGGATTTGGTATATATTCTTTAATCCAACAGTCGCTTTGTGATGAACCCCGTTCAAAGTTTTATCGGTAAAAAGTAAGCAGGTATCATTAGCGTAAGAGACTACCAACCCATCAATAATTAAATCACTTACTGCGTTGATATATAATAAAAATAAAATTGGTCCTAGAACGCTTCATTGAGGTACTCCATATTCAACTAAACCAACCTGACCTGTAATGTCACTGATCCTGACCATTTGTTAAAGCTATGGTTATTAATACCAAAGTTCGGAAAAATTTGAAATACAACGTTGTGATTAACAGTATCAAATGTCTTTGTTAAGTCCAGGAACATAGCAATTACTTTATTACTGTTATCTAATTCTCTATAAATAAACTGAGTTGTATGATATAAAGCATCATCGGTACCTATACCTGGTCTGAAACGATATTGATTTTTCGATAAGTGTTTGTTGGATTCTTGAAACCAAATTAATTTTTTTTTCAAATATTTTCGCAAAATTATCAAGCAAACATATAGGCCGCCTATAGTTATTGACATTTTTTTTTATCTCCAGCTTTGTAAACAGGTTTAATCACAGCTAGTTTAAGATTATCCGGAAATATACCTTACAAGGTACAATATTTTTACAAGTTGACTCTTAAAATTCTGCATATTTCTCCCTTAATTTAGTTAGTATCTGTACAGTCAATTTAGATACAATCCCAGTCTCTGTTTTTATTTTTTCAAATCTGTCTGCAAATAATTTTAGACTATTTCTACAAATGTTCATAAGCCAATCGGAGGGACATTTTCATCCACCACTGTTTCGACACTGTTCAAATGTTTTATTAATTAAAAGTAGTGTATTAGATTCATTGAACTTGTCCGTTGTTAATAATGAAGTTTTGCATTCATCACAATTAAATTTATCTTGACATCGTTTAGCTAAGTATCCTGCAAAGTAAAGGATGGAACACTTTTTCAAAGACGACGTCTGATTTTCGTCAACGGGTTATTCTATCAATGAAAAGCTTGTATAAGTTGTAGAATGGTTCGAAAAGTTATCTGACAAGTCTATATTGTTATTATCATAAGAGCTATTATTAGCTCTTATTATTATTATTAGCTATTATTAGCGCGGTAACACCAGATGGTGTTACCGCGGCTGTATTTTTTTTTTTTTTTGCTCTAATACATCTAAGTTCAAGAACTCATCTTCATCCGATTCGCAGTTGCATTCTTCTGAAGCTCTCATCAAGGAAAATAAACAAATACTAGTAAAACTACTACGAAACATCCTTGCTGTGGGATTTCTCGTGTAACCATTTTTTTGTCTCATTATTGAGAACATATTTTCCAGCGGGTCTTGGTTTAATCGATTGCACAAAAACAAATTCTTGATTTTGAGGTAAAAAATTTGTCGTATCTAGCCATTCAGATCGCTGTTAATGACCATTCCATATCAGTAAAACATGGCGAGACTGAATTTTTTTTATCTTTATGGCTAATTTTTTTTGCATTTTTAAATGTATTTACTGGTTTATTTCAAGTATTACAAATATGTTGATTACTTTCACTTAACGGTCTTCGATTCGGATTTTTATCATAAAGATGTTTTCCTGTTACACGTGTCAAATGTATTATTTATTTCTAATAAAAATTCTGCAGTTTCATTTGCCGTTTTTGTTGTTAATTGTTCCGTTTGTATGCATGTTTTGATGGCTGCAGCTATACTGTTGCTAAATATTTGTACAGCTAGTCTGCATGCTATTTTTTGAAAGGGGTTTGGACTAAGTTAAGTTAATATAGATGAAGGTATTCCAAGAAATTCATAAAATTGAAAATAGGAAATCGTACACAAATAACCAGGGATCGGACTAGGCCCGGTAACATTATTTTTTACATACTTGATAAAGTATTGTGCTGGATCACACTATGCGATTTGTCGGTTCCCGATTAATCACAGCACTCAAAATAAACATTATTGAGTGTTGACATTCTTTTTTTGGGGTATAATTTTTTGCAAGCACTTCTAAATTCTAGTTGTTCATCAATTCATTTTAGAATCTGGTGCCTGATCAACTCAGTAACTGAGGCCCTTAGCTTTACAAGTTTGGGGGAAGGTGCATTAGAGACGTACAACCGCCCAAAAAAATTAGCTCTATATCTGACCCTGTTAATAGATAATAAATAATTAAAATCATGTTTAGTATACAATTATGCGTATGGTCAATTTTTATTTAACATTGTTTTTGGTTTAAATAACGTAAACAAAACCACAATAATAATAAAATAAAAAATATTAAAGAAAGTTATGTCCGGTCTGTTTTACCAAAATGTCTTCTTTCTTGCTTTTGCTTCAGCAAACTTATGGAATTAATCCTCGAAGTTAACCTCTCGAGCAGTTTCTTGTTTGATTTAACAGTTTACTTGTTATATTTTTAAGCGTTGAACTTACAGTTAAAATTTGACTTGTAAATGTTTTTAGTATGACTTAATTGTATTTGTTTACCAACTTCGTAGCTTCGTTTAAAAGTTCTAAATATGTTAATAAGGTAAGAAAAGATGGTTGTAAACATGTAAAATTTAGCATTAATTCATGAAAACTTGAAAAACGTATATTAACTTGATTTATTAATCAAGAACCAACGCTCGATAAAAAATAGTTGCACGAAATAAACTTTTTCACATCTTTACGGCGTTTATTTTCAAATTCTGTGATTTTTTTTTATTTTAAAGCAATTTAATTTTACTAGATTATTATTATGCCTTAAAGATCATCGTATTTTTAAATTTTGTAATAATGGTGATGTGTTATTTGTATTCTCGACATTTCTCGATGAGCCCTCTAGTCATAGGTCCGTCGCTCATTGCCCGTCATGCCTGATGCCACCATATCGGCACCTACGCCACTGGACCAACTTTTTTTTTGATAAGTCACAGACTAAAATTATTTTCATTACATTTTAAAAAAAAAATGTTTAAGCCTAAGTATGCTATATGTAGGTATTTACAGTTTAAAATTTTAACTTACAATTTTATAACGAGGAGAAATACTAGTTAACTTTTAATTTTTCCAACAAATTAAGTCAAAATAAGACTACTCATTAGACATTTTTAACTTTACTATTTACAATACTTTTATTAAAAAAATCGAAATTGTTATCTTCACACAGCTATTGTTCTTCTTTATGTATTAAATATGTGGGTACATAAATATATTATGTTTATTATTAGCAGCTCAAATATGGAAAACAAGGAAATTATATACTCTTTTGCTAAAGTTACTTCATATAGTCTGCCTTTTTTACACAAAATACATATTTTATTATTTAACTATTCTTAAATAACTATACTTCGAGACAGTGTAAATGGTAAGTTTTAAATTTAAGTAGGTGTTCTGTAAAAAAAAAGTAATAGGTAACTAGAATAATACTACACACAAGTAGGTAAGAATTTTCTCTTGTATGTTAGGTTGGAGGAAATAATGTGTAAAATGAGTTGCACTACTCTCTAATACGGACTAGACAAGACTGATTTCATTGTGCCGACAGATAACAGTATTGGATCAGAATTTCTTATCATTATTAATCGTTATCATACATAACATTGGGCTGAACACAAAAAGTGTATATTGTAATAAAGCTATACTACTACCTTTGAAATTTTTCCAGGCGCACTGGATGAAGAAAATTCCGTCCAAAATCAAGAACACGATGTCGTATACACGCTAATTGCTGATGACTTTAAAAACTATCCACCCCGCCATTTCAGAAGCTGCAGTCACACTCTGAATCTTGTCGCAACAGCAGACACAAATCAAATTATTGAAAACGCACCGGCATTAGGTAAAAAACATCAGGCAGCAATGACTCGATGCACGTTAATTTGGAATAAACAACGATCTCCAAAGCAATCAGAATTAATCGTTGATAAACTTGGTCGCGCTTTATCGAGACCAAACGCGACGAGTTGCAATTCGTTGTTTGACTAGTTAAACATCAAAACTTAGAACAATATCATTCAAATAAATGTAAGTATACACTATATTAATTTAAAAAACAAAATAGATTAAATTCGAGTTTGTCCGATCAACTCCGGATTTCCACCAATTTATAGCAACCTATTTGCTATATATACTTGCTTATACCTATTTGCAACTAATTGCAATCGACTTAAAAACATTTGCAACCTAATTCCAAACTAGATATACGTGGTCCATCGACTTATGCACGTGTTACAATTATTTCATTGTATAAGAGACACAGTAGATATAATTATTAATCATATAATTAATATTAAAAAAAAAAATGTATAATTATAATTTATATAACCCATTTAAATATTATGTGTAAATAATTAACAATGTGTGCAAACTATTTAAAAATATTCTATAAAACAACTCAGTATTATATACAATATAATATTATTAAATAATGTGATAGTATAATGTAGTAAACAATAGCTTTAAAATTTGGCTTACAATCTCATAAATGCATACATCGAATGGACAAGCATCGCGAAGCGTTACTATTTTTTGTTTAGTTGTGTTCAATTTATTCAAAAAATGTTCTGTGCTTAAATAATTGTTTTAAGGGGGCTCCATACAGACCACTTTTAAGGAGTTTTGTTTAGGCAATTCTTTTAGTACTTGCGGGCGAGCTTTGTATGTGTGTGCGTAGTAAATGATCGTTAGTGTGTGTGCGAACTGTGGGCCCACTTTTATTAGGTTATTAAGATAACGATACTGCGGTATTTTGAATTATATTATAGTGTACACAATATGACGACTATCGAAATTCGTACTAGGACCCATATGGATCCTTTTCTTTCGAATTTCGATATTAGTACCTATTTTCTAAAAACGGTAAATAATAAGTATTACGAATTTATTGTAAAATATTGTTACTTGTTATGGTTACTTGATTGTAATTACAGTAATGTTGCTGCTGGTATAATGTTTCAGTCATTAGTCATTATTCATTATATTCAATAACATTAATTAGGATACTCTGTTATAAATATTGCTTACTATAATGTATTACTACGTTGTGTCATCATAATAAATAAATACATTTATAATACAATAGTTACAAAACAAATTATCACGAGTTAATATTATTATGCAGTTATGTCACTTATGACACTTTTTTATAAAGCGTGATTTTCTAATACCATCAATTACAATGTAAGTAGATAAAGAATACTACATATTTTTAATAACTAATATGTATACTTACTTTTTTTCTACCAAATTTATTACATTATGCTTTTATTATTATAATACATCATAATATATTTTAATGGTTATCATAATTTTATTAATGATGGAGAAAAAGGTTAGGGAAATAAGACATCAATCGAAATGTGAACACTATGTTGTTGAAAATTATATTTAAATTTTTAAATCATTATTTACATTCTTAGACTCCGGTTACCTAATCACGTAAACGTCGGTTCCTGCCCATTCTTCTTGAGTCTATTAACTCGGGTAACATCGCTTCAAAATACAATTTTTCTAATTTTGATTTTATTTTAGTATCAAAAAAATCATCATCTTTTAAAATTTGTTGATACAATATACCTGCAAAGTAAACATAATATATTGAAGACATTTAACAATAGTTATAACTAGGGCCCAGATATTAATGCCCAACAAATCTATTTCTTTGGTCTCCGGGTTCAATTTTTCCATCACTACATTTTCCCTTTCCCGCAATATCACGCATACGTTTTATATAATTGCGCCAAACATGGTTTTTGTATTCAATTTTTTGAACTATCATATCAGGACCGTAAGGTTTAGCGAGTTGTAATTTTTTACTGACACTACTATCCACATCGCCAATTAATTTGTGATATATAATATTGTGCATTGCTATGCTTTCTTTGAACCCATCAACTATTATATCCGATTCCATAGAAGTAGAAGTAGACGTTCAATTTTTGTAACATTTTAGCTCACGAATAATTTGATTTGTTTTTGAAGCTCTATCACATATGGCACAGAACTTATTGCGGACACTCATAAAAAAACATTATTTTGTTCTATACCGTGCGTTACGTTTTATCCAAACAACCAACTTTAAGCTAGCCGCTCTATTTATCTGCCGAATCAGACTTTTTATTACAGTCCACAACATGGTCCTTCGGTCACGGATATTTAGAGTTGGCAAGTAGCGTAAGCTAAAAGTTGTTTTGCTTTTTGTTTGTTAGTAAATCGGTTTTTACTTAAATCACGCGGTATTTCGGCAAAGAGGTGCGTCTCTTTTCGTAAGTCGACCCGTGGTGACGGGCAGCACAACCTGGCGATAGGTTTGGTTGCCATTTGTTAGGACTTATTATAGTCCATCATTTAAAATCAAAATAACGTCCTTAGCGTTTAGAAATTTAATCGAGGTACGTGAATCGAAATTATCTGTCAATTTTCAATCAAAAATTTGTACTGTGGATTTTGAGCAAAGTATACACAAAGCTGTTCTTACGGTTTGGCCAACTATGGCCGTTTTCATCACTCACAAACACGGTGGAGCAAAATTCAAAATTAAGGCTTATGCATAGAGTATAAAAATCATTCAAGTGAAATTGGTCAATGGTTAAAGTGGATATTTGGCCTACCACTCTATTCAAACCGGAAAATGTCGGCAATTGCATCGGATTAATATATTTTGTGATTATCTCGTTGACACATATATTATCGAGGATGCAACTTTTCCACGTATCTTTGGGCGACGTCTAACATATCAGGTTAAAAAACTACAAATGCCTGTGAGTCGTTCCACTCAGCATTAGGAAAATATTTTTATCTAATCTACGACGGATCAAATTTTCGTAATAAGACAGATCCTACAAAAAAGGTGGAAATATAATAAGGATGTACACATATTGTTTGTGGATTTAAAAAAAGCATATGATTCTATTCATAGAAAAGCCTAATAAATATACTCAAAGAATTTAGATTCCCAAGTAAAATTGTAAACATCATTAGAGCCAGCATCAACCAGACGAATATAAATGTTAAGATAGCAAACACAACATCACGACCTGTATGGGTGACGACAGGTCTCCGGAAAAAGGAATGCACTGTCACCAGTGTTAAACACCTGGTACTAGGGAAAATAGTACGAGAAATCAACGTTTCAGAAGGAATTGTGCTGAGGCAGATAACAATAAGACTCTTAGCATATGCGGATGATATCGGTCTCTAAGGAGATGGTACCGAGACAATAGTCTGGGAAAAAACTTATAAAGGCCGATATATATTTCAGAGACCTGATATAGTAAAGGATATCAAAAAAAGAAAACTCATGTGGGCGGGACGTGTCTGGCTTAAGCAAGGATTTCTAGTTAGGCAGGTAATAGAGGAAGAGCAATAGAGAAAAGACCTTTAGGGAGACCCTATTAAGGTGGGAACACTGTGTAAAGAAAGATATAAAAACGATAGGACCAGAAATCAGATGGAGAGAAGCTTTCTGCAGAAGACAGGGACAGATGGCAAGATTTGTATTTAGCAACATGGTCTTAAAGGCCGGAACCAATGGAGAAGAAGAAGATGTTGCCGAAATTCAGCGGAATTGACAAATACTAATAATCGTGGATCGTTTGAAATTTGTTTTTATGTTATTGAAATTATTATATTGATTTTATGTTATTGATATTGTGTTATATTGACAAATTTGATTATCTTTAATATTTTTAAATACTATGTATAATAGTTAATATATATATTATAATTACACTATATAATTATATATAAAATAATATAATAAGTTAGAATAGGTGGAGTAACAATTAACATGTAATGCCTTATATGGCTGTGAAACTTGGACAATCAGTACAGTAGAAAAAAGGAAACTAGAGGCGTTCGAAATGTGGTACTATCGTAAAATGCTAAATTAAATGGATTGGAAGAATAACGAATGAAGCCGTATTAGATAGAATAAAGGAAAAAGAGAATTTTGGTATTCCATAAGAGTTAGAAGAGACAAAATGATAGGACATCTACTACGCCATGATAGCCTATCGAAAAACGTCATAGAAGGCGACGTTGAAGATCATATCGGAAGAGGAAAACCAAGAATGAAGTATATGATGCAAATCATGATAGACACGGGAAAAATAGCTAAAAGGAATTAAAGAAACTGAGTCATGATAGGGACGCATGGAGATCTGCAGCAAACCAATTAAACGATAAAAACAGTAAAGAAAGATAATAATGTATAATAATATACCTATTCAACCTTTTATGTTTGACGTCAGTATGTCTGTGCCAGTTACAATCCAGTGGCGGTTCTCGCATTAAATTGTTGAGGAGGCAACAACTTTGTACCCTTATTGATAAAAAAAGCGCTTTTTTTAACTGTAACAGAAGACTTTTGCTTCTTATCCTAGTTATTAGTTATAATCGCATTACCGGTCGTCTATTAAAATAGTTATCATTAAAATGTACGAACTTAAGATAAATGTATAATCATAAAAACATATGTAAATACAATTTACAAAAGATGAAATGGTAATCGCAAACGTTTTTGGATTTTGAAGTGACTAGTATATTTCTAGTAAAAAAAAATTGATATTAAAGTTTAACAACATATTTAAATAATCAAAACAAATTGAATAAAGAAATCAATTTATTATTTTAAATAAAACAAATTGTAATAATAACATTGTTTTGTACTAGTATCTTTCTAGTAACTAACAATAAATTAAAAGTACAAATTTAAGAAAGATAAAATTTTAAACATATATGTTAAATTATAAATGTATAAACTATGTTTTATATTTTAATTCAATATTTCTATCTATTTTTATCAGCATATATATTAATGATGTCTTCATAAAATGGTTTATTTTCCTGCAGCTGTTGGATTAATAATTTGTCTATACTTATTGTAAACAGAAAACGTAAACGTTGTTGAGATGTACTATTCCTTAAATATGTTTTAATTCGTTTCAGGCAAGAGAAACTTCTTTCGACAGAAACACTAGTAGAAGGAACTAGTAATATAAGAGAAAATAGCCTATAAGCTTCAGGCATAAAAACCGTTAGTGTTGTGGATGTTATTAGTGAACATGGTAAATTTTTTAAGCTACGTTATAACAAAAATGTGAGATTAAATAGGTTATGTACACTTGATTTATTTAACGTTATTTTTAGCTAAGCAAGATTTGGCGTTTCGTGGACATGATGAGAGCACCAATTCCTTGAACAAAGGAAATTTTAGGGAGTTAGTTGATTTGCATTTTAGTAGATGCTCATTAGAAGTACAAAATCATTATAAAACATTGCAAAATAACTTTTCAGGTACGTCAAAAATTATACAAAATAATATAATTTCATATATATCTGAATATTTAACTGATCATATTAAATATAAACTTAATCAATGTACGTTTTAGGCTGTACAAATTGACGATACTATAAACATAATATTATATAATATAATATAATGATAAATTCTATTTAACAATGGAATACACTTACAATATTTCATTGAACGATGTTAAGAACGTAATAGCCACTTCTCCAAACTCGATTAGCTGTTACGTGTCGTTAGAGGACTCAGAACTCAAGGCCACCTACGTTGAAAGTCTTCATGAGTCTACCGATGGACGCGAGCTACGGTTATGTTCGCAAACCGCCGAATCGGTAGCGTACTTGGGAAATCCCAACAGTATCCCCGGGAAAGATTTCAAGGAGTACGCCCGTCTTCGAATCAACGGTTTGCCGATCCGTCAGCGAGTCAACCGGGCCGCAATGGATCGACCAAATGTCGCTCCTGCTGGGTTCCCGCGGAAACACTGGCGCATATAATCCAGAGCTGCCCGAGAACTCATGAAGGGAGGCTGATCAACGGACACTTTCAATAATAATTACTTGCCTGGACTGATTTTTAATTTTTAATTGTGTCGCACCGTGGTGCGAGTCACCCCCTCACGACCGCGACAGGTCGCGTTGTTAAATTAATTATTTTAACAAAAGTAGTTTTGCGGGAAAAAGTCTTAAGATTTATAAATTGTTTATACTTTTGTAATCATTTTTTCTCGAGCATAGTATATTTTTGGATTTTTTTTTTTAGGACATTACGATCCTCAAAAATTAAATTATATTGCCTTGCCATTTGTAAAATACAATATTAAATAACGATATTGTAGCCATTTTTTTTTTTTTTTTTAAGTTGCTTTTTAGTCGTTGAATACTTGGAAACATTTCAAATTCGAGATCCCAAAACACACTTTCGTCTTATTTTTATAGAAAAACCAGAATTGAAAAATTATTGGATTTTGAAACTGTCGAGTCATTTAAGAGTGCGTCGCACCGGTGATTTTCAGTGTTTAAAACATGTTTAAGCAGACTGAAAATAAGTCGCTTAATTTTGGTTTTAGAGTAAAAGCGTCCATTATAAAATTAAAAGAGAACAATATTCCAGAGGGTAAGACGGTGCGTTTTTTGAAAAGTTACAGTCATTTAAAAATGTTAAAATAGTCGTTATTTCTAAACTATGTACTGAGCGTTATACTAGGAATAACGAAAAAAACGCACCGTCTTGGCCTCCAGAATATTGATTTCTTTTAATTTTATAATGGACGCTTTTACTCTAAAACCAAAATTAAGCGACTTATTTTCAGTCTGCTTAAACATGCAGCGATGAAAAAACATTTTTAAATCGCTTTCAAGGATGCTGTGATAGTTCGAAAAATAAATAAACACTGCAGAATGGTTATTTTTAAGATATTGCAGAACGATCATCGTAATGTTACAGTAGTGTTGAGTTTACCTATATGTTTATGACCTATGAGTTTCCATTGTTTGTTGTTTAAAATTAAAAAAATACACAACTCTATCGGTACATAACTACTGTACAAATAAAAAAAATATTATAAAATGCAAATTTAAAAATTACAAAACTATTATTGTGGAAGTTGTTGGTCTAAACTGCTATCTAGCAGATGTTGTGATGTTGTATTTTGCTGCTGTATTTGAGATTTTTATTGGGTTTACTGAATTTTCCTGTAAAAATATACATTTTAGATACACATTTTAATAAACATGTGGGATCAGATTGTATATAGTTGGCAACACCTCCAGGATCTAGGATAAGGAATGCTGCCATTATATTATATTTACATGTAGCTAGAATTTAAAACATTTTTTAATTTAGGTTATTTAGAAGCACTTAATCTGAATTTGATTGAATGATAGATGTTGTAAAATAGAAAACGTTTATAAAACTTAGTTTAACAAACACGTTTCAAACGTTTGGGCTATGTTTCGTCATGTTTTAACCTTGAATTGAACTGTATTTACTTCAGTGCACCTATGCGTTTTATTTCCAGGTTAGGTGACAACTTTGGGTGTTACACGAATTGGGCATTAGTAGATATATTATAATAAACGTAAGCGAATGTGTGGTAATTATTTAACTTGTTTAAACATACAGATATATGTATATATATATATGGTTTAAACTATCCATATCAAACCGGTAAACTATGAACTACTACTTAGGTTATTAAAATCATAAAACGATGTAGCGAATTTTACTCAACACTTACTATAATACGGCAACAATGAAATCGCTTGTTTAGGCTCTAATATCTCAAAGAACGGGTAGAAAATCAAGCACTTATTTTAACTTTTTATTATTTAAACATACGACAAAAATCACTTCGGATAACTTTTCAAATGCTATGCTTAATACGAAACGTATTTAGCCAAGTCTGTTAAAAACGAACTCTATAATACTTGATAATGATGAGTGTATGTGTTTGACAGATAACGGCGGCGTCCAAGAACAAACAATTCAAAAATTGTATTAATTGATGATTGCATCTATTAGGATACTATTCGTTCGATATACATCATACAAAAGTAAAGCTCACAAGTACTAAATAAAATCAATATTTTTATTTGTCATTAAACGTCTTTAAACAATTGTACTTATACCGTCAAATGTTATAGTATTAATAAATAAATTGGAGTAAAACCATTTTAAATAATTACATTATTTTATTGTATTCAATTAACTAATTATTACTTAAAGTAAATATAATCGGCTATAGATTGGAATTTTAACTGTATTTCATTTTTTAATATAACAGCTACTGATGTAAATTTCTAGACTACATAGTACAGTCCTGTTATTTGTCGGTAGCCTAAATTTTAATTGTTACAAAGTGTTTCAGACTAACTTACCAAGTACCATTGATCTGCAAACAACGGGTCCAGAAAGGTTAGGTTAGGTTTACCTAGGTCAACGTGATTTTCTCGTCGTGTAACAATAGACAATTTTGGGTTCGTCGCGAAATCACGTTTACACCGTTATAGTTCATACTGTTGCTCGGACCATATGATCTGAAACCATAACAAACGCGGTTTATTATTTTTTTTTTAATTTATACAAAACATTACTATTATATACATACAATACTATTCACAATTACATAATTATCTTTTCGTGTTATGAAAGAAAAAATGAACGTACTGAGCTCAACATTCGAAAAACTGTCGACTTCCGTCGAAACACCTTCGCATGTGAAGGAATCGATTAGAAAAGTCAACCACTGGTTCAAGTATAACTTTTCTGATAACCCTCATTCTGTTGACGACTCGATAATCGTATTTCAGCAAACTGGATGTTCCAAGGAAACGTGTCCAAAAGAAATTAGGTATAATATGACTTTAATGTTCTGATCACACATTGTTATGACGAGAACCATAGTTGTAATAGAAAAAGGTTGCCTTTAGCAGTATTATAAACGTACAAATATAAATTTTATTTTTGCAAAGACCTATAAACGTACAAACCAGTATGCCTAGCAAAATTCCAAAAAAATGTGAGCCGTTAATAGGGTTGAAAAACGGTAAAGCCCAAACAAAATGTATCCAAACGTGCAAGACTAAAATGCCTGCATTATCTGTAAGTAATACAATAATATGATATACAAATCATAGTATTAACAATATTATAACTGCACTGCTAAGTTCGTCAATCATTGCGTATTACATATTTATATACATAATAAAATATGTTAATATTTAATTAAATACAACTGTCTCATGTTAAATGACAAATTTCATAAAAATTATGAAATTTTTATAATGCCTTTCCTTTTTATCATAATAACCGTCATCAATACTAAGAGTTAAAACCTTAAATCTGTGTCGAAAAAATATATTACCATGAAATATATTTTATTAATGTTCAATGTTTAATTTTTTTCACCAATGTTAACTTATTTTTACTATCTCCCTCCCGTCAAAACTAAAAAAGTTACAAGTAACTATTTTATATTAACATATTTTTAAATCACTACAAACAAAATACATTGATATAATTGTATTTGTTTGCTGATTTCGAATTTCATTAGTCTTAGGTTGTGACCAAAGAAATATTTTATTGTATAATTACTCAATAGTTGTTGTTCTGTGGGTAGACTTTAAAGAATTTTTCCGATTAAATTCAGAATTTATCTCTAGGTTATCGTATGTCTTTAGTATAATTTTCTAGTATTATTTTTAAAACTACACGTGAAATTTGTAATATGTAAAAATAACATTGGGTTTCGACCCGTATATAAACTATAAAGTAAAAGAATGTTGATGTAGAAAACGAGTGTCTATAATATAATCGTTACTAATTAACGTATCTAAAAGGGTTTCTGGAGTCTTAAGTCGTACCCAGAATTGTATAGCGTTAGCTTGTAACACACAACTATTGGGATCACGTGACCTTTATTAACAAACATGCAATCGCTTTCTAATTATGTCCCACTGCAAATAAATTGACCTGTGGGCCAGGCTTGTAATACCGGTGGTTGTGGGGGATTATATCGGTATATGTGTAATATGACTTCTAAAAGTAAAACCTGTGTTTTCAGCAACATCCCGTGTGGTTAAAAGCCGCATTACCGGACGAGGACCGCAGATACGACATGTACGGAGCCACGTTGGCGGAGTCGCGTGATAGTAAACTCGCAAACCATCAAAAGACCCGGTTACAGAAACACAATGGAAAAAAACCCTGTTTGTCGAGCAACCCGAAAGCACTGAAGAAATCAACGTTGCTTTAAAACGATTTGAGTCTAAGTAAAGTGTTGCATTTTATATAATATCTCGAATTAAAATAATACCATTGAAGAATTTTCGGTTTTATTCATTCGCTTTAATGACAGTGTTTAATTATTATTATTATTATTATTCTGTACTCGTTAATCGATGTACACCTACATATATAGGTCATAGATTCACTGGCACGGTTTGCACTCATCATATAGCGTAGTTGTTTTACTAGTATTTTTCGAATGTCATTTGACTGGAAGATATTATAAGACTAATATTTAAGTAAGAGTATAATTCTTCGATTAGGAGTATAATACAAAATTGGCATAAATCGTTCAAAGAAAGTGACGGATTTTACTGTATCGAAATAGGCGAATCGTTTAGCCCCTCTAAATAATGAGAAACTTTTGTGCGCTAGATTTTTATGCACCGAAATTGTCTTTACTGCGAATCGAATGATTACAATGCACAAAACAATAAATTTTCCTAAGGCATCGTCAACACTGCGACGGACATGAGTCCGCTATCACGGTTATTTTCTTCAATAACGAGCATATTATTGAACACAAAAAACGTTTATTCTTTCCGAGTCTTGTTCTTTAAGCAACTCAAAATAAAAAAGAATCGGATAATTTTCATTGTTTTTTTATCAATAATCTCTTATCAGTTACCAAACCTGGAGACAAAAGCATTTCAAAACCAAAGCGTCATGCAAATTATCGCCCATAACACATGTTCATGTCAATAACTAATTTTTTTTTGACATTTTCATGTCTTAGCTCTGGCACATAACCGAAAAAATTGTTAGTCACCTCACAGATTATATGAAAACAAATTGTGCACTCTCGATGTAAACAAAAAATGAGCTAATAAGCACTCCACCGAAACCAGTGTGACCATGTCAGCCGGAACGAAATTATCGAACTTGTATCTACCACAAATTATATGATTATTTCATATAGGCCCGGTTTTTCAATTTAAATATTAACCGCCAGTTAGCTAACCACCAGTTACATTAATCCGCCGATTAAAACGGTGGTTAAATAGTAAGCTGTTTATCAATCTATAGTCGATCTCTCGGTTAATTAACCGGAGGTTAGTCGCGAATTAAATATATTGTGGCAGCAGACCACCACATAATTTCTCCGCGGTGTTGGCAGGCCCCGTGAGGACGGTTGGTCCCACCGCTCAAAGCGCCCACTCCCATCGACAGCGTGCAACGGGACCGGCCTCCGGCCATCTTCCTCTTCACTCAACGACGCCACTGAGTGCAGACGTCCGAGATCTTTCTGCGCGCACAAAAACCTCACTAGACCTCGAAGCGCGCCAGACAGCGAACGGGCCCGTCTACTTCGACGTGGTGTACAACCGGACGAGACTGCTCGTCCCGCAATGCCACCGACGCGCAGTTTTCACAACACTCCACGGGCAGGCTCATGGCGGTCGCGCAGCCACCAGCCGAATCGTTAAGGCACGTTTCTTCGTCTGGCCGGGTATGGATCGTGAAATACGCCGATGGGTCCGAACGTGTGAACAATGTCAGAGGGCCAAAGTACACAAGCACACTACATCACCGCTAGCACCGTTTGCGGCCCCAGACCGCCGGTTCGGGCACATACATCTCGACCTTGTAGGCCCACTGCCCACGTCCAACAACGCCAAATATCTGCTCACCTGTATCGATCGTTACACGCGCTGGCCGGAGGCGTGGCCCGTCGTTAGTATGTGCGCACAAACCGTCGCCTCCACTCTCGTGTCAAACTGGATCGCTCGCTTCGGGGTTCCGGATGTCGTCACGACAGATCAGGGACAGCAGTTCGAGTCCGAGCTTATGAGAACACTCAACACCACGTTCGGCATTCAGCACGTCCGCACGTCCCCATATCACCCGCAAGCCAACGGCTTGGTGGAACGTCTACACCGGACACTCAAAGCGGCACTCACCGCATACGAGTCACCGCATTGGACACGACACCTGCCGATCGTTCTCCTCGCGCTGCCGAACACCGTCAAGCTCCGGCTCCGGCGGAGTTAGTTTACGGGACATCCCTCCGGCTGCCCGGTGAACTGTTTCACTCGGCGCCGCCCGAACCGACGGCGCATGATCTCGTCGCCGCTCTAAGAGACTCAATGGCCCGACTTCGAACCATACGGGGAACAGATCATGACTCGGGCAAGCGCATCTTCGTGCCCACTCAGCTCGAAAACGTCAGCCGCGTTTTCGTCCGGGTCGACGCACACCGCGCGCCACTTCAACCCCGTTACGAAGGGCCGTACGCCGTGCTCGAACGTCGTCCCAAAGATTTCAAGCTGCAGCTCGGCAACCGGACGTCCTGGATCTCCGTGGACCGACTTAAGCCGGCTTTCATCTTACGCGACGATCCACTCACCGACCACTACTATGCGATGCGATCGATCAATCACCTTCCGACATCAAAAACAAACGGGTCTGTTTTTTCTTCTTTGCCGGGGGGGAGTAACGTGGCGGCAGACCACCACATAATTTCTCCGCGGTGTCGGCAGGCCTCGTGAGGACGGTTGGTCACACCGCTCAAGCGCCCACTCCCATCGACAGCGTGCAACGGGACCGGCCTCCGGCCATCTTCCTCTTCTCTCAACGACGCCACCGAGTGCAGACGTCCGAGATCTTTCTGCGCGCACAAATAAAAAAACACATTTTTGTTGTTAATCGTAATAAATCGTTTTCTTATTATTTTTTTTTTTTTTTATATTAATTGTGCTCATTTGTTCGTGTAAGCGCTCACGCGTCACCGTGACCGCCACAATATTTTAAAAGTGGTCATACTGCAAAAAGTATGTTATCTTGTAATAATTGTTTATCAGTGATTTTTTAGTTATCAATTATCATCTACCACCTGTGTGCGCTTAGCCAATTGGTGAAAACAAAAATAAAACTATCATTTTTGATTTGGTACAAAGATGCCTTGTTGTTAATTGTTGTAGTCAAAGATTTTTTGCAAACATCATAAGTAAATTAAATCCGCTATGTATACAGACACATCTTCGGTATAAGTATGCATGCGTTGAACCTAGTTAAAATAATCATGATGTGATGCTGTTCAAATACAATTTTGTTCTGTGTCATTTACCTAATAACACTTTAGTTACTGCAAGGGTTTACAATGGCATTAGGTACTATAAGGATTTAAAAAATATCATTTTCTCCTGTCCGTAATATCAAATACACGTTGCTGATCATGGACAAAATCAAAACAGTTGCTTGACATCTTTTAAACGGCATATTGTCATAAGACAAAAGATAGATGGTATTAGTTACAGACACACTGGATAGTGTTAGGGTCTTAGTTGAGTTGCCGACAGTGTTGAGGTTAGCTGTCTTCTCAGATGTCGAAGAACCGTTGTCATAGTGAGTAAAATATAGATAGTTAAATATTAGAGAGGATACAATTAGTGTTGACCGCCTATCTATAAAAATGTATTGCCATAGTTAACCGCATACCGTAGTTATCAATGCAATAAAAATATTTCAATTACCTGTTGAATGTTGATTCGCTCAAACATAGCAACGTGGAAATTGACTACGTTCAAATACGACTGGTGCAATTCACATAAATCTATCGGACAACGGCCACGGTTTATTGTTATCGAATCATTATCGAAACGGTCAACGATGAGTTACTTGTCGATTGTCATCGTGAAATACCACAAACAGGCGACGGCCATTCTTTGTACATCAATGATGATTTTGAGAATTGTTTTGATCATAATGATGGAAAAAGAGGTGAGTTACGGTTTTTCGTGTACACGTTAACAAACTGGGCACTATAGCTGAAGTACACTATGAAAATGGTAGACAATATCAATAATATTTGGTAATTACAGTTTCCAGAAGACAAACGTTTCTATTTATTCTGTATCTGATCAATATATTTTAAACCATGTTTCTACACATGAACCACCCCTTTTGATTCCTAAATATATAATAATTATTATTTAGCAAATACTAATTTCATACTAATTTATGTTATAAAATGTTCGTTAAGTATCTAAAACCAAAATTGCTTTTTCGATTTTGTTCATTGTGCCCAGCCTACGGTGTTACATTAAAAAAAAAAAAAAAAATTCACAGTTTATAAAAATAGTTTATACATAAAGGTATAATAGTCATAATGTTTTACGAAGTATGTTAAATGTAGTATTTTCTATGATCTTAGGTTTGCTTAAAGATTTAACTGACTTACAGACACTTGAATGTTGTAATATTATAAAAAATTAGTAGATTTACTTTATTATATATCTTATCCATATTTAATTGTAAAAAAAAAAATGATTGCAGCGAATAAAATAAGTAGTGTTATTATGTAAAGTTAATTTTACTTGTAAAAAAAAATTTTAATTTTTAATATGTCATCAAATTTAATAAGAATTTTACTTTAATTAGAATTGTGTTGCATATTACATTTTTATAAAATAAACTAATTTCACTGATACTATGATTTTAAAATTAATTAATTTTAATACACAAAGAAGGTAAAGATATAAAATCTACTTGAACCCTAAACCATAAAAATTATACACTTCTTACGCAAGAAGTGTATAATTTTTATGGTTTAGGATTCAAGTATATTTTATATCTTTACTATATATTTAACCATAAGTTTGCTTAACAGTTTTTTCTATATAAAGTAGGCTACCTGTCTAATGTGAATGACAACATTTTTTTTTTTACTTAACCTCTCTCAATTAAAAGTAGCCTATTCAAATAAGAAACACCAACATTTTTAATCTCTAGCTTAACCTTTTAAGTGCTTCCTTTTTTTTGTTGAAAAATTTGAATTTTTTTCTTAAAAATATTCCAACTTGGAAACTAATAAAATAATTTTACACTTTTAAAAAAAAAAACTTTAAGCTGAAATATGACAAATAATAATCACTCATTTGATATTTCAAAAATTATAATAGTTTTTTTATCAAGTTACAGCTCATTTAAGCTGGTAAAACAAATAACTAAAAAAAAAAAAATGTATCACAAAATATCAAAAGAAGGATTTTTAAGTTTGTCAGATTGCCCCTAGTCCTTGAATGTTAATATTTTTTTTATTAACTTTTTTTATTTAAGTTAATGACATTAATTATTATTCTCGTGTGCTAGTAGAGATTGAAACAAAATCATAGTATTGATATCCGTGTGATTTGATTGTGTGTAACAGTGAGATTTTCAAACTCTTTCTTTACCGATCTTATAACGCCTACATAAACGTTAATGTTAGTTACTTGCGTACGTACTCCACCGAAACGGAAGCCATTTAGAGATAGTCGGCAAGGATGAGATGAGTTCCCAAAGGCGGCGGCAAATACGGTATTCCAAAATGCGGTGTGTTGTTTCTTGCGTTTTTTCCATTACGGCTCCTAGACGTTCATTGTGTCGGCGTATACCGTTTGAACGGTGTGAATTAAGCAGGCCATTACGGTTAGGTCCGGGGGGTGGCTATAGTAGTTTTAATGTGACTAAAGTCAGTGTGTCCGGAAACAACAAATACCATTAAATATAATGAAAACATTAGCTTGAAAAAAAAAAAACAATCATATTTTAATAAAGAGGGTAAAAAACGTGCTTATGTTGTACCAATCGTTTAACGATGAGGACTTTTGTGTTTGTCTTTTGACACTAGTCTTAGTCGTTCTGTTTACTTCACTTTACGTACACAAGCTAGTATATGCACAGATTTATAGAATAAACTAGATTGCTAAGTGTACACATGCCGCCGCCATTAGAGAGAATTGAAGTTACCATTTATACAGACAAATTGCCACAGATCAAATTAAATATCCCACTTTTGAAAGGTCCAACAATGAATAATTGTTTTCTTTGACCTCGGTTCTAAAAAGCTTGTTTGGCCTTTATATAGCAACACTATGCCCTTTGTGTTATTCTATTTCATCAAACAAAGTAATTCTCGATAAACCCAATAGTAGGTATCATTTTTAACGTGTTTATCAAAGTAAAAATAAACTATTGATTTCTGGAAAACCGCATAGTTGTACGATAGAACATAAATCATTATAACCATTAGCAATGAATTTTATTGACTGGTTTCCAAGTTGACGCATAACAATGGTATAATTATTTAATTCATTTGCCGTGGAAAAAAATCTGAACTTGAAAAATAGAAAAATCCGTGAATTAACCATGTCTTTAAGCCGCACAAGAAACGAATTCGACCCAAAACCTAAGATATGTATCCCCACAGACGAGATCAATAGATTGAGCTATTGTCAACATCCAGACGGCCTTGTAAATCCTTACGAGAAATCTCTCATGTTAACGGAATACATGATAAGGTACCGACTTTTATTCGATTTGTTAAATCAAGGCCCGTTTTTCATCAGTTCTTTATCCGGATGAATTTAATACGTGCACAATACTTACACGATATTTTTTTATTGAGATAATAAATTAATGTAGTTATTATTACCTACCTTTGCCAAATGAACACTTCACTATAAGTTACCCCGATAAATTATTTTACATTGAAATTTATGACAAAAATCTTTTTGTGAACAACTTAGTTTAGCTTATATATATACTAGGTCGTATACATTATAATTTTCATTCGAGGAAAATATTTTCAGACTAATTATTATTCTATAAAAAAAAAAAAAGTTATCCACGGACTATTAGTCAAGAAGACTCTTGTGTAGGTACTTAAAAAAAAATATATATATATATCTCAATACTTATAATTTATATTATAGGATTTTTTTTGTTGTATGTACAACACATTGGTATTATGTAATACCTATTAATACTGTTATGCATACTTATACAATAGAAATAAGGACGGTTATCTCTAAAAATATGTACCACAACATATATTTTTTTTTCCTCAATAATTGTCTACGTTGAAAGTTTCTTATTGGTTTGTTTTTATTTTTCGCCATTTGAGAATAATAAATATGCGTTTTTACACGTTTTTTTTTTTTTAGGTATTGCACTTTCAAGCTGGACGACGAAAAGACACTGGAAGTATCTCGTAGGGAGCGTGACCGTGTGCTAGCTTTGATGAGCCGTCTGTGGACAGTCACGCAAAGGTCATACACAAATCCGTACGACACCCTTTATCCGATCATAAGGTCGGTGATAACGAAACAACCACTCGACCGGAGTAAAGAAGCAGAGTTGAGATATTTCAAGATGAACGGATGGACCGAATACCAGGCGGCCCACGACGGATTCGAATACAAAGAGGTCAAACGTTTTCTGGAAACCGGAAAAAGATAGATTGTGATCATTGTCGAGTGAAAATATGAAAATTACCTACACGCGGCTGTCGTTACAAATGTATACGAATACTGGAAAATGGCAGAAACACATGACAGTAAAAAATAGTTCATAAAAAATATTGAACTATAGTTAACTACCTGTTTAAAGACTATTAAATTATATACCTACGTGCTTTGATGGTAGTAGTTTTCTTACATTTGAATAAAGTCTATTTAGAAAGTAATTAGTGCGCTAGAGATAATGGTTACGATGCTAATATTTTTTATACAGAAACAAAACACTGAATTAAAAAATCGATCGAACCATGTTCGATTTTTTTTTGACATTATTTTGGGTTGTAAATGTAAATTATTGTCAATAATCAAATAAATTATCATTATAAAACTGTGTAGTCTTTGTATTTATTTCTAGAACTGTTTTTTCTTTTGTGGAAAATAATTGTTTACAAATTTAACCAATTATTGTTCTATGCGATTGTTCTGTGGGAAAATTGTGTGATTAGAAAAATTGTGGGGAATATATAGGGCTTGTGGCGGCGCACCACCACATAATTTCTCCCCGGTGGCGGCAGGCCCCGTGAAGACGGTTGGTCACACCGCTCAAGCGCCCACTACCATCGACAGCGTGCAACGGGACCGTCCTCCGGCCATCGACCTCTTCTCTCAACGACGCCACCGAGTATAGACGTCCGAGAACTTTCTGCGCTTTTCTGCTTACTACATTTTTTTGTTAATCAAAATAAATCTTTTTGTTATTATCTACTCTTTTTATATTAATTGAGCTCATTTATTCGCGTTAGCGCTCACGCGTCATCGTGACCGCTACATTGGTGACCTCGAGTTTCGAAATACGCATCGTCCGTTGTTAGTTGATTTCGCCCGGTACCCGCTCGTTCCGTTTTGCCGCCATGATCGAGGAGCAAAAACAAAACGATGTTTCCGTCAACGCGATCGCCAACGTACGCCTCCCGTCGTTTTGGAAACAATCGCCTGATTTTTGGTTTATACACGCGGAATCCGTGTTCGCGAACCACCGCTTGACCGCCGACAGTACTCGCGTGAATTTCGTCATCGGTGCTTTGGACGAAGATGGCGTCCGCACCATCGGTGATCTCCTCGGGCCAACCGCGTCGTATGATGCAATTCGCTCACGTTTGATCGACGCTTACAGTCTACCCAAGTCCGTTCGCTTCCGAGAGATCGTCAAACCCGGGGGCATGGGCGACCGTAGGCCGTCACAACTGCTCCGCGACATGCGCAGCGTCATGCCCGCCGGTATCGGCGAGGAAGCCCTGAAAGAGTTCTGGTTACAGAAGCTGCCGTCCAACGTCATGGCCATCATCGCCAGCCTCGACGCCCCTCTGGACTCCTTAGCTTCTCGCGCGGACAGAGTAATGGAAGCGTCGAGCCCCCAGTCCGTCGACGCCTTCTCCAAGGACCAAATGGCAGATTTGGCTAGTGCGGTGTCAGCGCTGTCTCAGCAAGTCCAGTCGCTGACAAAGATTGTCAACTCGTCGAAGGACGTCCCGCGGCAGCGACAACACTCATCGACGCAGTGGGCCGCACAGCAACCAACACAGGCGTGCTACTACCACGAGAAATACGGCAACGGCGCTCGCAATTGCCGCCCGCCGTGTAATTTCAAGCCAAAGGCGCAGGACCATGTTACCTCCGCGCTGGCGGAAAACTAGGCGTCACGGACAGGACTCCCGCCCTGCATGCCGTGAGTAAAAATACGCGGGTACACGTGAACGACCTCCGCTCCGGTAGGTTGTTTCTTATTGACACGGGCGCCGAGATTTCGGTCATGCCCCACGACCACAGCTCACGACAACCATCCGACGTCCGCCTCACAGCTGCCAACGGAACGCATATAAAAACCTTTGGGCCCAAGACGCTCAACCTCGACCTCGGCCTCTCACGAACGTTCACCTGGACGTTCGAGATGGCCGACGTTTCGCGCGCCATCATCGGGGCCGATTTTCTTCATTATTTCGGCCTCCTTGTCGACGTGCGGCGACATCGCCTTGTCGACCCGACCGACAAACGAACAGTCACCTGTGCAGTGACTTCCGCGGTTTCCACGAGCGCCCCGCTGTTCGCCGTCACGCGCACCCACGATTGGGACGAATTACTCCGAGAGTTTCCGAGTGTGACACGCGAGTCGCCCGTCCCGGAAACATTTCTTCACGGAGTCGAGCACGTGCTCCAAACGACAGGTCCGCCGCTTTTCGCCCGCCCGCGACGATTACCGCCGGACCGACTCATCATCGCACGACGCGATTTTGAACTCATGCAGAAGCAGGGTATCTGCCGCCCTTCGGCCAGTTCCTGGGCGAGCCCGCTTCTCTTGGTTCCAAAGAAAGACGGATCATACCGACCCTGTGGAGACTACCGTCGGCTTAACCACGTCACCGTTCCGGACCGGTACCCGCTGCCGTACCTCCACGATTTCACGGCGAACTTGGCAGACAAAACAGTTTTTTCCAAACTCGACCTGGTCCGTGCCTACCACCAGGTGCCCATCGCTGCCAGCGACGTCCACAAGACCGCCGTCACAACACCGTTTGGCCTCTTCGAGTTTCCGGTAATGTGTTTTGGACTCCGCAACGCCGCACAAACGTTTCAGAGGTTAGTGAATTCAATTCTCGCCGGGCTCGATTACGTTTTCGCCTATGTCGACGACGTCCTCATCGCGTCTGCAAGTGCGGAGCAGCACGTCGAACACGTTCGCACCGTCCTCGGTCGGTTCGAGAAGTTCGGCATTGCAATTAATCCGGCCAAGTGCGTTTTCGCCGCCCGTACGCTCACGTTTCTCGGACACGTCGTCGATGCGCAGGGCTTACGCCCGAACCCGGATAGCGTCAGTGCCATCCGTCAGTGGCCGCAGCCGAACACCAAAAAGGAGCTGCAGCGTTTTCTCGGGTCGCTGAATTTTTACCATCGGTTCATCCCGAACGCGGCTAGACTTCAAGCACCGCTCTATGACATCACCGCTCTGGTTCCGAAACGCGACGGCCCACTCTCGTGGACAAACACAGCGCGCGAAGCGTTTCAAGCTTGCAAGGAAGCTCTCGCCGCTACAGCACGACTCGTGCATCCACATCACGAAGCACCGTTGCGCCTGTGTACCGACGCGTCGAACATCGCTGTGGGTGCAACACTCGAACAGCGCTCCGGAGACGACTGGCAACCACTCGGGTTTTTCTCGCGCAAACTCACCGGCGCGCAGACACGGTACAGCACCTATGATCGCGAACTCCTCGCTGCCTACCTAGCGGTTCGACATTTTGTTCACTCGATCGAGGGCAGGTTCACTACTCTCAGGACTGATCACCGACCGTTACTGTTTATGTTCACACAAAAAGCGGAAAAACTTATCGACCGTCAGGCGCGACATGTCGCTTTCCTGTCTCAGTTTATCCACGACATCGAACACGTCAGCGGCGAGAGTAACGTGGTGCCCGACGCCCTTTCACGCCTCGAGTTGGCCACTCTCGAAGACGACCTGCCGGACCTCAATCAGTGGGCAGTCGACCAAGCGAACGACAGAGAACTCAGGGACATCATTTCCGGCGTCACAAAAACCTCACTAGACCTCGAAGCGCGCCAGACAGCGAACGGGCCCGTCTACTTCGACGTAGCGTATAACCGGACGAGACTGCTCGTCCCGCAGTGCCACCGACGCGCAGTTTTCACAACGCTTCACGGGCAGGCTCATGGCGGTCGCGCAGCCACCAGCCGAATTGTTAAGGCACGTTTCGTCTGGCCCGGTATGGATCGGGAAATACGCCGATGGGTCCGAACGTGTGAACAATGTCAGAGGGCCAAAGTTCACAAGCACACTACATCACCGCTAGCACCGTTTGCGGCCCCAGACCGCCGGTTCGGACACATACATCTCGACCTTGTAGGTCCACTGCCCACGTCCAACAACGCCAAATATCTGCTCACCTGTATCGATCGTTACACGCGCTGGCCGGAGGCGTGGCCCGTCGATAGTATGTGCGCACAAACCGTCGCCTCCACTCTCGTGTCAAACTGGATCGCTCGCTTCGGGGTCCCGGATGTCGTCACGACAGATCAGGGACGGCAGTTCGAGTCCGAGCTTATGAGAACACTCAACACCACGTTCGGCATTCAGCACGTCCGCACGTCCCCATACCACCCGCAAGCCAACGGCTTGGTGGAACGTCTACACCGGACGCTCAAGGCGGCACTCACCGCATACGAGTCACCGCATTGGACACGACACCTGCCGATCGTTCTCCTCGCGCTGCGGAACACCGTCAAGCAGGACATCGGCGCGGCTCCGGCGGAGTTGGTTTACGGGACATCCCTCCGGCTGCCCGGTGAACTGTTTCACTCGGCGCCGCCCGAACCGACGGCGCATGACCTCGTCGCCGCGCTAAGAGATTCAATGGCCCGACTTCGACCTATACAGGGGACAGATCATGACTCGGGCAAGCGCATCTTCGTGCCCACTCAGCTCGACAACGTCAGCCACGTTTTTGTCCGGGTCGACGCACACCGCGCGCCACTTCAACCCCGTTACGAAGGGCCGTACGCCGTGCTCGAACGTCGTCCCAAGGATTTCAAGCTGCAGCTCGGCAACCGGACGTCCTGGATCTCCGTGGACCGACTTAAGCCGGCTTTCATTTTACGCGACGATCCACTCACCGACCACTCTTATGCGATGCGATCGATCAATCACCCTCCGACATCAAAAACAAACGGGTCTGTTTTTTCTTCTTTGCCGGGGGGGAGTAATGTGGCGGCGCACCACCACATAATTTCTCCCCGGTGGCGGCAGGCCCCGTGAAGACGGTTGGTCACACCGCTCAAGCGCCCACTACCATCGACAGCGTGCAACGGGACCGTCCTCCGGCCATCGACCTCTTCTCTCAACGACGCCACCGAGTATAGACGTCCGAGAACTTTCTGCGCTTTTCTGCTTACTACATTTTTTTGTTAATCAAAATAAATCTTTTTGTTATTATCTACTCTTTTTATATTAATTGAGCTCATTTATTCGCGTTAGCGCTCACGCGTCATCGTGACCGCTACAGGCTCAATAATTATATAAAAACGTTACTATGACGAACATATCCATTGTGTCTGCCAAACAAAGAGTACCGTATTTTTTGTAAATCGATATTTTTGTTTAAAAATATAGTTAATTAATATTGTAACGCTTATGACACAATACGGAATTACTGGAACATAAACGATTTCATTATAATAATATTCTTACAAGACTGAGAAAAATTCTATCCCGTACATTTTTGGACAGTGGTTTCCTACAACAGTCAACACTGCCCAGTATTTGTTTTACTTTACGAATACTTCTGGGAACGATTTCAGTGTCAGTCTCAGAAAAAAAACATTTTCTACACAAATTGTCTGAATTTTTACGTTGAATGTTCTTACCAAAAAATATTTCAAAGACTTCCATTTCATCATCAACCAACATATAATTTTTCTAAAACAACTTTCATTCTGAAATCCATCTGAAATACAAAATTTCATAGTTCTATGGGTCATCAAGTTGTCTCATAATATGAACACAAATTAAATATTGAACACAATGATATTGATAGAGAGTGGACAATGGACAATGGACTTAAGTTTTAAATTAGATTTAACTGAATTCTGGAAAGTTATCGTGACTATAAATGATGGACATAATAAAATTATACATGTCCGTTATTGACGAAATTTGTTTCTTTTGTTTTAATTCTCCTACACAGCAGTGCATGTGTGGAAAGAATTTTCAGTGCCACTAGTTTAAATAAAAAACCAAAACTCGCAACAAATTATCAACTGAATCATTATCAGCGTGCATTAGGAGCGTGCTGAATGAAAACCCCACAAAATTATTAATAGCATCAATTTATCGTATGCTTTTAATAGTATGCACATTTTACATTATATGAAAATATACAGGCATATAGCTATCTTCACTCCGTCTCATTATGATCATTTTCAATATTGTAATACACTTATATAATGTGTATCTATTATATATTATTATAAATCTACTATAATTTTATAGTATATATAATATAACAAACAAAATATAATGATTAGCTTTGTTTTTAAATTGTCATCTTTTAATAGAAGTCATTAAAAAAAAAAAACATTTTTTTTTTATTAAAGAATATTTACAATCTATGCTGCAAGGGGCATAATAAGCAAATAGTAACATTGTTATATATACAGAGATAAATAATAATATAAAATAAAAACGGTGATGTTGTATGAGAGGTGGGAGGCTATCCAGTGACAGAACCCAACATATGGGGTTGGTTTTTTAATTAACTTGTTTTCAAGAACTTTAATTGTATTTTTTTTTATTTCATACTTGCATAAAAACAATATTTTAGTAATAGAATTTACGTTGGCTAATAAGATGATTCAATTATTCTTTTCATCTCTATAAATTTCATTTAATAAAGTTTTAACCAACTTCTCTTATTTAATTTCACTCTACAAAACTTGTTATACAACGCAAAATACATACAATAATCTAACAATTTATTATTATAAATTTAGCATGTCATAAACACTTTTAAACTTTAAGATTGGCTAAAAGTTTTTAAGTACACTCACTCGGCGCCTAAATGGCTTTTCGCCCGGTTTGTACTTTGGTGCTTTTTAAGATAAATTAAAGTTTTCAAATAAAGTTTTCAGGCTACTTCGCACTGAAAAAGCTTCTCGCCAGAGAGGTCCTTTTGTGAGTTCCAGATAGTTAAAATGCCGTACGTCACACTGAAAAGGCTTTTCATATTTTAACGAATCCTTGGGGGAAAAAATAGATAACCTAATTAGTTTTAATGATATCCGTTTTAATGGCACCTTATTGTCATAAGTAATTTTGTGTTTTGCATATTATAATTGTTTGCTCTTTTTTATAAAATGTCGAATATTAATATTTTTTATATTTTGGAGTGGACATCTTTAGAAAATGGACTTGTCTTAATAAATAAATAAATTTAATTTTCGTTGCTACCTGAAAGACGCTTTTGCGGTAAAGGACAACAAATGTCAATTGTCCAAGATAATATGTGTGTTTTGGACAAGCGGAAGTGTACGCGAAAACATCAACCGAGGAAAAATGTAAAAATGATATCTTGCAATTACAGGTATTGTAGATACAATAAAATAAGTCGTATCGTATAATCAAAACTCAATATTTTTTTTTCCATTTAGAATGTTAAAATTACTTTTTTCGAGTCTTTGAGACATTTGCATTGTTGTGAATCTGCGGAGCATGAATTGCCGCCCATCCAATATCATAAAAAAGCAGATTCGAATGGTGAGTATTTACTGTATACAACGGCGTGACCGGTCGCTGACTGGACACGCACCAAGTGGAAGGACAGTGGATTTTCTGAGGCTTATTATGAAAGAGAGACTGGAGAATGTTTTGCTATCCCAGTAGTGGAATCCCGTCGTTCGGAAACTTTGTGTCGGAAAATACAAGATTCCCCGGGTTTAACCCCGGAACCACAATAATTTTCCGACTGATGGAAAGTATAAAAAAAAAAATGGTAATTTACTAGGCATAAATGCAAAAGTAATTTTTTTAATTATTTCCTTAGGCATATCTACACTGCTTTGGGGTAATCTAGGCTTACAAGCACTTCACTAGTAAATCACAGTACTGCGTTCGAGGGTGCTGAATCTGGGGCCCACGCAAATCATGTAGAACGTACAAAAAGTGTCTACTTAAAAAATCGATTTCTAAAAAACGAATGTTTGAACATTGAAACACTGTTGGCCGAAAACTATATATTACACGTTACAATAGTATTTATTAGTAGTTACGACATTCGGGGACAGACAGTCAGACAACAGACAGACAGTCAGACAACAGGCGACATAAGTCAACGGACAAAATAGCCGCGCTTAAATAGCGGACGAGAGAAATTCAAAACGTCCAAATATGCAACGGATACCAATTCACCTAGTGAGTGCACACTACAGGGCACGTGTTTAATATAATATGCCATTACTACGATATTATAGCGCGTTTATCAAAAAGGATACTTTTATAACAGTTGTATACTTTGTGTTTTCAGTCGAAACTGATCGTCGGCACGCCCGCGAGGACCCTGAGAGCTCCCGCGAGCAGGTTCATGTCGGACCGTTGCTGTAAACCGCCTTGTCCGAGCGTGGCCCATCAGGAATGCTACAAGAAAGTGTTGCAGTGTCAGCGGCCGATACCGCCGAAACCGGTGTGCCAGCCGCCCAAAGCGGTGAAGCTGGGCAAACCGTGCGGCGACCGCGTGTGCATGCCCTGCTGTCTGCCCATCGACAAGCCCGTGACCAACATACCGGTGGCCGACCCTAGGCGGCCGAGGTGCATTCAGCTGTGCCCGCATCCCGCGTACGCCGAGTGCAACTCGTGGAAATACGAGAAAAGCCGCAGGTGCCGCGGCGGTATACAGTGCATGCCGGACCACCATGTCACGTGCATGGGAGAGTGCTTCAACATGCCCACGGAACATCCGCTGACCAGGAAACATTACATGGACAAACAGTGTTTGGGCTGCAAGGGCTGCGTGACGCTGCCGAAAAAACCAGACCCGTGCTGTAAGGACGGATGAGACCGATCGATTGTTCAGCACCACCGGAGCAGCAATTAAGGCGGCCCCCACACTTAAATTTAAAGCCCCCACAAAATTAAAAAAATAAATTATATGCTATAATATAATAGTGAATATATATATCGATATACGACGTTACATATTAATTATAAATATTTTTTTTTAACGACCCCTCGTTGTAATCGCCGAGTCACGCCCTATCTGCTGATACTAAGCGCGCCGGGATTCGATGTGTTATTCGTACAGAAAAACGACTTGTAGTACTCGCTCGCACACAAAATAATTTTATTTCTTATTTCGCCTCCTTATTGATGATTTATTGACGTGTTAACCTTCCGGACTGTTTGTCAGTCCGTCTCAATATATAGTCTCAAATATGTGCGTTAGAGCTAATTTATATTAATTTTGAAAATAGGTTTTTTTAATATAAATTATAATTAATAGATTGTCAGAACATTTGTAAAAAAAATTATATTGAATTTAAAAACCATTTTACGATATCAACCTATTAAAATATAACAAACAAATATTGAATAATGCAGTGGGGAAATTTGTGTCCAACGACCCGCGTACGCTCTCTCTCCATAGCATTTTCATTTTTGAGCACCGCTTATAATTCTTCGGGTACGACTACAACGAGCAAATGGACATGGGAAAGGAGAATAATCGGGCGGGCCATCGATCGGCAAGGCTGTAGTGTTGCTGCAGGACGATGGAAAAATAAATCCACAACATAATTTGACAATTTTATCAACACCTTTATATTTCAAGTAGTTGCTATTTTATATTTGTAGATGCGTTAGAATACGACATTTTTAGTATTTAACTAAGACAGCAGGCGTGTATTTTTGTTACAACAATTAAACTGCTTCTGCTGGACTGTTCAGACCGTCGGCGAATATTTTGGCGCACTGTTGCGCGACGCGACCCCACAATGGAATTCTCTCGTATAGACACAGGCGCCGTGTACCGCAACTCTGACGAGGTGATGACATATCCTTACCTTAGAACCGCATTTGCCACCGCGGTGCTTCACCAGAACAAATGGTCTATCTGAGGGTATGATGTCCGCAAGAAACACGCATGGTCTCCTCTCAAAAGTGAAGTAATGACGCCTACAGTCGTTACATGAAATGTTTTCATTTTTTCAATAGCCGATAGGAAAAAGACCGCCGCTAGGCAGACCGCGCCTTAGAAGGGTAGATTGCGTGAAGAGAGACGTCAATACAGTAGATCCAAGAGCAAACTGGAAGAAAATAGCAGAAGACAGAGAGAGAGAGAGGTGGAGGAATATTTGTTGTACGGGATGAGTCTTAAAGGCCGGAAACACCAAAAAAAAAAATTTTTTGAATATGTCTGGTTTGTTTGTAAACAATAATAAAGTATGTATTTCCTAGGGTACCATAGAATTATAATATTATGAAATATAATAAGACCTATTCTATGAAGTAGAATAAGTGATTTGTACAGTCGCTGACAGTGGCGGAAGATTTACAGTAATTCGGACATAACATCAAAGCACTCTTGCTAAAAAAAAGTTTAAAAAAATAATGATCATAAAATTAGAAAAGACAAATGACAAAAGAAGGTACAACAAAAGTTACTTAAAGGTATTTGAGACTACACGACAAAGACGAATAGACGATGATTATTAAAAGAAGCTACTCTAGAAAATATTTTCAACTTGAAATACTTAAAACTAAATTTACCATTAAATGTAAAAATACCACTATAGCAGTTTTAACACGTAGGATTAAAAAAGAAATCTTAAAAGAATTCAACAATATTTGTAGATATCTATTTATAAGAATTTAGAGACTAGTAAAAACCAAAGGATTATACGGACACGACTTTGGAAAAAAATAAATGTTAATGCAAATTCCCGATATAAATGCTTTAAGGTGTACTCGGCGAAATGTTTGGAGAAATAATTTTACTGTCCAAAATACTTCATGTTATGAAGCAATTATATTAATTTTGACATTATCGTGTTGATGAACACTATCTAACTGAATTAAAGAGAATACATTGAAATCTTATTTAGAGCCTTAAAGGACAACAACCACTCATACATTGAGTACCAAGCAGGCACCTAACGAGGATGTCGTGTTTCTTATGCCAATCGTGTAGAGCGGCGCGTCTACAATCACAAATCTTAGAACAAGAAACCGACGGTTGTTGTATTGGAAGTGGGTCGCGAGTGGATAGCGATTAATTATTTCATATCTGAGATAGAAATAGAAGATTGTGTGTTAGAAGATTAAATAATAATTTTCTAAGTATAAATTCCACAGAGCCTCCTTACCGGAAATGTCCCCATACCATTTGTGCACAATCATACCGGTTCTACTTTTAAATATAGCCACTACTAGGTACAGCTGCTTTAATCGTAAAATGAGGTGCTAAAACCATCAGGTGCTTGATAATACAAAAAACTAGCCATAATAAATAAAGGAATAATAGTTATCGTAAAATATCGTAAATTATCTTACGGAACACAGCTCTACTCAAAATGATAATTCTTCTATAACAACTCAATCAGACGACATATAATATATTAGGAACTCTATTTGCCACGAATTCGATATTGGAGTTGAAAAGATGTCATTCAATCACTGAATCTGACCGACAGGTTCAACAATATTATGTACAAGTTGACAAGTATCTTCAAGAACGACCCATTTCCACGTAGGTACTCGAGATCCTTTGAAATGATGCAATGACAAGATAATGATAATATTATATCCCACACTTTTTATTATTGATGATTATTAAGAGACTTTACAAGTCACACTTCGGTTCCAAGTCACCGTATATTTTTTCAAAAGTGGTCAAATCGTTACAACAAATCGTAGTCGATTAACAAGTAAATAGGTAGAACAACTTGTTTTTTAAAATTGTAATTCAAAATAAAAACTATTAATTGTTTACACCGGTATTATTGAAAATAAAATAAATATTCATAGTATAGAATTCAATTGTATATTCAATAAACAACAGAAATGTATAATCGGTAAAATATCGAAGTTTGTGAGCGCGTCATTATTATTAATATTGTTTATTTATTTAAACGGGCGGTAGCCCAATTATAATGTAAATTATGTCTTAGTATACATTATGTTGTACTTATCGCTTGCAACGTTTGATAATGTCAATATAAACTGAAATACTATTATTATGTTATTAAAAATAACATGAATTCATAATTTAGTTAGAATTTAAACGATGAACGTCGTACAAAACTAAATTATAATAAAACTTTGTATAATATAACTTTATAATAAAACTTTGTTAACTTGATATAAAACTTTCGTTAGTTTTCTTATCCTATCCTCTTATGGTTTTTAATTTTTTTTTTATCAGATACCAGCGTAACGCTTTTTCGGTGACTAACGCTTTTTTCGGTGATGTGCCAGAGAGCAGCAGAGTCATTGAAAATATAAAACATAAAACTAGAGAACAAATCGATACAAACACTAACAAACACCAACGATATCGACAAAATAAAGGGAAAAATACTAAGTACCTGATAGTGCGCGCGCGATATTATCATTTATTAACTTGGTGAAAATTGCCGAAACCTTTATACAACGATATTGTCTTTATCAGTGTAACGACATGATTTTCTTCTATATAATATTTAGTTCATTATTACATTTATATCGTCGATTAAAATTTTCCAGATACATTTCTCAATTAAAATTATCACGGAAAAGTAACGTAGCATTTTTAGTTTCCATTAAATTGGTACACAAAATGGCAGTTGCCCCCCAGGTGGCAACAACACTTTTCAAATTGAATACGCGGCGTTCCACATATTATATCGAGCTCAGTGTGCTTCTTCGTCGTAGATCAAACTCCTCCCCGCGTTCAATAACACAAACGTTACGTTCAATATTTCTGTTTTTTTTGTTTTTATTTGCAAATAAAAATTAAACGAAATATATGTTGTACATATAAAAACGATTGTATTCGCCGACTCTCAACAGCCGCTTGCGTGTTTAGTGTCGTACCTGATGTTCCCGTATTGGCGTTTCCATTCGCAAGCGGGCGGACACGTCGGAAACGGTATATCGAAACAGCCGACCCTGGGCCGGCACGCCGAATGCTGGCACGAGTCCTGCAGTCCGTTGAACTTGACACAGGCGCACTCTTGAATCTGTTTACACGATGTGGAAATTATTATATATATATATATATATATATATATATATATATATATATATATTAATATATTATGTAACAAATGAAAAAGAAAACTACGTTAAAATCGTTTTTCAGCCAAGTCTGCAACCACGAAAGAGCATTTTCATGTCTCGTTGAAGTACCAAATAAATTTCGCCCCTTATCTCTTACCTACCCCATTCCCACCCCCAACCCCATCTCCGTGTCCTAACGTTTTTTTCTGTTATGTGCCAGAGCTAAGACATGAAAATGTCAAAAAATAAATATAAAAAACAATCGACAACGTTATTTTAACTTTTTCAAAACAAATAACCGTCGTCTCGTAATTCCCGTGGCCGGTTACAAATACTATCAATATAATACCGCCTAGATCAAAACTGTAACAGCTCAATAGGTGGATATTTTTAGTTATTTGTTGTACATATTCGGATTCCACAAACGAAGTAAGTTGCATCGACCAACACAAAACAAAATTTAAATTTATCTCGATTACTTTCCAAACTATTTTAGTAAGAGTTTATTACAGGTACATGCACCCCCGTCGATGGTATCTCTTGTAAAGGACGCGATTTATCATCAATAACAGAACGACGCCACTGCGCAATGTCTACATTCGCGACAGCACAGCAGATAGTCATTTAAATTCAGCAAGGCTCGTCTCTGCAACATGCCACGGATATCATACGCAGATAAAGCCAAAAATGGAAGTGGAATGAAACGTGGATCGAAGAGTGGATCCATAAGGCACACAGTATCGGTATGTCGATATAAATGATGCGTTCGTCGACGACGAGATAATAATTTCATCAAATTAAATTGAGCACATACAATAGAAAAACTGATGGTGTGTACCCCGTGTGCGTGTTGTGATATTTGCGGCAAATCAGATTATAAGCTACACCGTTATTCATGGACCATATGAAGCTACCTTACTAGGAGCTGCAAGATGAATTATTGGTAACACGTTGATGGAGACGTAATTAGCGGGGAGGAGAGAACGAGAATGATTGGGCGACTAAGGCTATTAGAAGGAGAAAAGTTTTCTAAAATCTTTTCATTTTACAGTAAGAGATTTGATCATAACGTCAATCTTCGATATATGCACATCAGTAGATGCGAATTCTGACTCGATACACAAAAGAAGACTGAAGGTGGTGATTTCACATTTAACGTCTGCAAGAGTTGCAGTTGCAAGGATTTAGTTATCCCCAACTTTTGGGAAGGAATGAATTGCTGGATTTTAATGTTATTGGTTGGTGAAGTGAATAGAGACCTACGCCAGATTTACCGTATAGATTAAATTAAGTCAATATTAGGTTTGATGTTCATGTCAGCGATAAATAACTCAGATGAAGAAGTACCCTACGATGATGATACGAATACATTTGACAACGATTTGATAACGAAATTAGTTACGCCAATTAGTGCCATTAAAAATGTAGGAACAAGATTATGTGTTAAGCTCCTAAATCTGAAGCTAAATCTATTAAGTTAACTAAACACAGTACATACCTACGTTTTCACACTAGTTCAATAGTGATCTTTGAAAACAAGGAAAAGAAATGGCGCTGTAGGTACTTTTTGTAAAAACGACTAATCCCATAATCCTACCTAACTGCCAAAACAGTTTAAAACCTTAGTTTCAGCTCGGACATGAAGCGCAGTGCACATGCGGTGTTTATTGTACAAAACTGTTTTATTAATATTAACGGTTAAAGTTTAAATTAAGTAATTTAATTTAACTCATATAGTCAAAGTAATTTAACTTGAAAATTAGTTTTTTTTGGAATTTCTGAAAGAAAGTTGTTTTTTGCGAGTCGCTGCAGCAGTTTCGATCTAGATGTACGGGGAGATACACGTATCGATACCACATTTGGAGAACGCTTACTTTAACGTATTTCGGAATCGCCGATCGTCGAACGGTTTCGGCGCAATAGTCGTCGTTGGCGGTGGCTGCTGTGGCGACTTTGGCCGCCGGCGGTTGGCACGCCACTACCGGCGACACTGCCGACGGCCTACAACACTGCGAGTGGCTGCCGAGACCGGCGGCGGGCACGGGTTTCGGCCGGCAGCAGGCGTCCGTCGTCGGCGCATTGTTGTTTTTCTTTTGGAATTCCTTCAGAGCGTTCATCATGTTCTCTTGTTGGCATCGTAGTTCGTCCGGGTGTCGAGACATTTTTGTTTTGCGTGCGGCGAGTTAAATATTAATGTAAATTATTGTATTTACTAGGAATTTTGCCAACATCTTGTTTTAACTATTTGTTGTTTTTTCTATAAACAAACAAATCCCAGGGTTTTTTTTTTTCCGTTTATTGCGTTTTCAGCCAGCAGTGTTGTGCATTTGCGTTGTTTTTTAATTTTGTTTACCTGGGTTGCGGTTGACCGTTAATTATGCGTGTTTGCATTCATGAATTTGTTTACGGGTTCATAGATTTGTTTTTATGCAATACGCGCAATAACCAACAATTTATAAAGAACTTTACAAAAATATAACACCTTTCAGTGTAACACATTCGAATAAGATTTCAATTTATTTGTATGTACAAATAACACAGATAAATCACATCATACAAATCAACGGGCTTTACTAGGCCCATTCCAATACCCAACAACAATTACTTGGCCAATCAAAATCCAATTTTTAAAATACCCAATAATAACCTGACCGTAGAACGGCTGCGTATAGGCCATTTATCGTTTTAACACAGTTACGTATAAAAAAAATGTACCGTATGAGCATTTCATATCGCCCACTTTAATAGTGAACGCATAACGTAAAAATTATAACGCACAATATAAGATGATGTGCTCTGGAGCGTTGGTTTATTTAATTTTGTTGTTTAAAATCATCGTGAAATAATTCTTCGTACACCGACGTAGGATTGCATCGTATGTGTTGATTCTGCTATTGTTGGATCTTGCAGTGCATCAGCGGCTCATGGATAAACTTTTCCTCCCAAAATAGTTGAATTGAAAAAAGTTAAGCCAAATCAAAACAAGGATCAATTCCATCGATTTATGAGACTTTTGAAAGTGGGTACATTCATTATCTATTCAAAATTATATTAAAACAATTAGATTGTAGGTTATGTAGAAATGTCCAATGTTAGTACCGCACTAATGAATTAATTAGATGGAAAAATTGTTGTGTGTTTAAATAATACTAAACAATATTCTGAGGATTGGGGGGCATTGGAACTAAGTTCTTATACTATACCACTTGGTCCATAGCTTTTGCAAACAGAAATCGAATTGGCCAGAAACATATACACACAATGTGAATCTAACCCCAGTCTGACATTATCCAGTTAACAGCACGACGGGGTTCTGCGAGAGTAGGTATCCCTAGAATGATTCTAATCGGGTTGGACAATATTTTAATATGATTAATACTTGTATAATGTCTAACATTTACTCTAATGTCTACAATATTCATATTTTGTACACTTTTTTTGGTCAGACTCACAAGTGATAATTGATTCGTTCTACACACATTGGAAAAAGGAAGTTTCTACTATTAATAATGCCAATGAATTGGAATAGTATTTAATGGAACGTCGTTCATGGAATTCGTTTTTTCTTTGCTGCTTAACATATCAACGAAGAATATATAAGAATAATTGAGAACATATTATAACACAATTCGTTGTACCTAAACAATGCACTTTTGACGGTTGACGGAAGTATTATTAATGAACAAAATATGTTTTCCTTTTATAATTAACTGTCTAAAGAACACAAAAATAACTGCATTGAATGATGAAAATATACTATATATATATATATATTGTATATGAGGCCTACCTACCTTTTATTTAGTACTATGAGTTTTAAAAATATTGATATTACCCAGTGCGACTTGGCTTTTATCAAGCTATATCGGGTGTTTTTCTGTTTACATATTGTCGTCGGAAACATCTCATCTGACTCGAGCTTTTTTTAAAAATCAATCATCAGCTCACTTAATTTGGTAATTATTACTTGCACATTTTTTTTCATAAAAATGTTAATTTATCCAAATTTTTTAAATTATAAATTGTATACATTTGATTTTACTATCAATATTTCACGTGTGTGAAGTTAGCCATAAACGAGCCAGCAATATTTGATAACAGAAAGTGTCATGGCGTTGGTGTATGTTGTGTTGCCAATACACTTGATATTCTAAGGGGCAGTCCATATACATCCCCATACACCGACGATTATATTATTATACGATATCGACTTAATTAATTAAAATATATTCCAATTATAGACAAAACAGTAAGAGTATATTATTTAACTTGAAAAAAAAATGGCACTTGGGGTTTTGCGGCCGCCAAACCCAACCCGGCAATAAAAAAGCGGCCGACCGCCGACCGAAACCGACGGCAGTTATGTCAATTTTTGACAACGTTCCGGAAGAGGTCCCCTCAATTTGATTGGTATAATCAGTTGGTATTTCAGTAAGCTTTCGATTGGTATAATCGAAAGCTTACTGAAATGTCTAAAAATTCGTCTCTATGAAAAAAGTTGGCACCGGGGGTCTTGCGGCCACCAGAAGCCGCCGAACCCAACCCAGCAATAAAAAAGCGGCCCACTGCCGCCGGCGTTATCCATTAATGTTTCAATGGTGTCAAAGATGTGTCAAAAATTGGTTTGCGAATAACATCAAACCAACTCTATAAATTAAGTTTAATAAACTTACTTTATAAGAGCGGCGAATATAAGTGGTGGTGATTATGCGTGTTTTTTATGCATGTTTGTTCCACCTTAACGTGGTACTTGTACCAAGATGTGCACCTCTCTTTTGGTTACTTTGTAGTGAATAAATATTACATAAAATTGCATAACATTTAAAATTTATGTTATGCTCATATTGCCGCAATAATGAGGAATATATTTTTGTATTATCATTGTGTAAATGTATATGCTATAGTTTAACCTTTGCTATGTTATATTATTTTTTACGGTTGTGTTGTATTTTAAATAAAGAGCTGTGCACGCCATCTAGCGTTAGTTTAATATTTTCGTTTGGTAATCTTATTTTTTTTTTCAATGTTTTAATATAAGAGCTTTGAACCTACAGAGCTATTCATAAAGGCTGGAATTTGATACCATCACTGTGCATATAACTGGCGTAAACGCCTTCTGCGATATGTTGAGCGTGAATGGTCTACACAGTTCTATGCCCGCTCAGTTGATTTATTTTTGCAATTTATGAATAGTTATTTTACGTTGTTTACAAAATAAATGTAAAATTAAATTTTTAATTATATATTGCGCTTCCCAATGTCTTAATACATTTTTCTATAAATAAATAATTAAATAAACATTTTTTTATTATAAATTTAAAACAAAAATAAGCAATATAAACTTAGTACGTAATACAGTGTAAATAATATTGCATAATAAAATATGTAATATAATATATTACATTATATATTTCAATATAAGTTATTTAGAATTTTGGACGGGTTCGTCGATTTGGTAGGAAATCGGCATTTTCCCGTAAAGCGTACTTTATATCAAACAAAATATATAGTTCAAAGTGCCATTGTTTAATAAAGTTTCATACTTTGTTCATTCTTATTCTAACTTTTATGTGGTAAGCCCTTGGGCTGCTCACTTCAAAAGCAGTTATTTTAGCTCCATCAAAAAACGTTTTTAAAGTAATAATAACGTTGTATTTTTCGCTCAAACCAAGGGTAATAATTGAAAACGGTAACCGTATATTGTGTCCAAAATTTTTCCAAAATCTGGTTTTAAAATAGAAATATTAAGAAAACAAAGCCCGTCCAACGAAAAGTATACGAATTATATTTATTTTATCTCTTGACACGTGTGACACGGCGCGGCGGCCGCAATGGAATTTCCAAAATGCTTAAGTCAATATTTTTAATTTATCTTAGGCTTGATTCAACCTATACGTGCGCTTGAATAACAAATACATCTTATAACAACAAAATAAGAAAATAAACTTTGAGAAAATATACTATGTTGTAGTTGTTGTTATGTTATACTATTTGTAGAATCGATTATTAATATGCCAATTAAAACTATGTTTAAACCCTATTTTAATTTCTCAAATTTCAAAAACCCGCCCGCTTTTAATCCCGATAATGTTGTAGTAACAATAATAACCTGTAGCTACATTTTGATATAACTAAATGGATAATAAGTAATAAAATAATTTATGTAGTTCACTAAACGACTAGATACTATCGTGGAAACCTTATATTATTAAATTGCGATAAGAAGCCGGTTTGGTCGCCGGTGGTAAAAGTTTGGTTAAGTTAGTAGCGGACTCGAGTCGTTTCTTCTTTCAGTAGAGTGCAGAAGGTGCACGGAATTGGACGGAATTGGACGGCTTCAAAACGTAAGTTATCTAAAATACATACTTTGCATTAGTCTTTCGATAAAATAAGTTTCAAATAGCGGTGAGAACAAATAATTTCATTATTTTGGTTATTTTTCCCAGTTATTATTTTAGTTTAATTCGTGCCTAATATGGCACAACGCGCACCAAATGTATGTTTGTGCCACTTATGGCACTTATCATGCATTAAAAAACACAAGTTTTGTTTGTGCCATATCTGGAACAATATGCACTCAAAACAAATGTTGTCATAATTGGTATTTATTTTTTGGCATTTTTTTTTTATTACTGACATTTATTTGTGATATATATATATTATATAAGATAATTAAAAAACATGATTTGTGTAATTATCAAATTTTTTTTTTTTTTAATAATATAAGTAACAAATTATAATAACTTTTTATGCATGTTGTCCCATATTGGGCACACAATAAGTTTTTGTTGTATTTCAAAAACGATTATACTTAAAAAACTGTTCTTACTTTTAAAATATTCTCCACAAAATTCCCTACAAGGTGGTATTTTTTTTTTTTTTTAAATTCGGTAGTTTCAATTTTTTGTTATGATAGCATGAAAGAAATTGTTTTTACCCGACGCGGTGATAATATTTTCAGTTGTTTATTGTTCATCTACAATTCACAATTTTAACGCTAGATGAAGGTACTTTACATCAAAATGGGTCAGTTTTTTGTGCCGAATTCGGTCATCCATGCAGTTATGTCATAAATTTATTTCCAAAGCAACAAATAACAAAAAACTACATACTTTGCATTAGTCTTTCGATAAAATAAGTTTCAAATAGCGGTGAGAACAAATGTTAAATTCTGTTCAGCTCGTATTTGTTAATAAACTATGTAATTATTTGAACTAATTTCAATTATTTTTCCCAGTAATTTTTTCAAATTTTCCCCTAATTTTTAAGCATTTTTTGAGAGTACTCATTTTGAAACTTACACACATTTGTACAATTTTCTCAGCTTTTTAAAAAACAATTTTTTTATTATTTATGTTTTGGGCAACGCGAACAATTGTTATGAAAATGAAATATAACTTGGAAGTTATATTAAATTTTACACGTATTTATGTTGACAGATGGTCAATTTTATATTCCACACGTACGAGGGTCGGCGTGGCGGTGGTGGCGGAAGGGGAGGTCGTGGTAGAAAAAGAGGCGGCGGCGGCACTGGTGTCCCGAAAGCCTTTCGAGGGCGTAAGTTGTTACTATATATCGGTTAACCGATTTTCTCATATTATGTATAACCTCAACTAACCTTATAATATATTTCCGGTTGTAATCTGTGCAACGGTCAGAGGCCACCGGGCAGCGGAATGCCCCAAGAAGAAGGGGCAGGACGGGGGGTACTCAAAAGACCCCTCCTACCCCTGCTGAAGGGGCAAAACCCGCTGCAGCCGCCGCTGCCGCCAAAGAGACGGCCGAGGACCCACGTCCCCTAGCCGCCGAGGAAGAAACCACCGCCACCGCCATCCAAAAGGAGCCGTCCATTTAGGGGGGGGGGGGGTAAGGTATTACATTTTTTTTTTTACTGTAAACTGAATGCATTATATCTCAAGAATATTGTGTCAAAATTTCAAGTCGATCGGAACAAAATTGACGACGTTATGAGTTGTCGGAATTTTATAGCTGCCCGGCCCGAGCGCACTATCGTAAACTTTAAAGCGTTTTTCCCACAACTCACGTTTTCAAAGTCGGTGACTCTCGTAACTTCAAAACTACTACACCGATCCTTTTGAAATTTTGAACACTATTTCTGTACACAACTTACGAGGTAACGCTGGAGATTTTTTTTCAAATTTGTTAATATTTTTTATTTTACAATAACAAATTAGCCGATTTTTGTAATATTTCTACATGAAAATATTACACAATATTCTTCGAATGTTATACTTTAATGTACCATTAGTTTTAATTAATAGATTCTAACTGTGTCGTCAAAAAAAATTCACAAAAATTCACCGTTTTTTGCACGAATTAACTTTACCCCCCCCCCCCACTTAATAAAGTAATGTTTTTTACTTAAGCACTTAAATAATATTTAAACCTGGGTTCTTTTTAATTAAGTACTTAAAACATTTACAGTCAAAAATTCAAAACATTTTTTTTTATTCTGATACATTATACTATACTCTTTTTGATTCATTAATTTTCCATTTTTTTTTGGTTTTGTGTTTTCCTAGAAGCTATAAACTTGATTTTTTCAAATTTCGATTTGTTTTTTAATTACGCTTTATACTTTTTTTTTTGATTATTACTAATTTACCCAAACATTTTAGTCGTCAATTAAAAGTTTGGAAGTCGACATTTTTTTTGTTTTTTTTTTTTGACAACCCCTCATGAATATTTTATGAGCATTCTTATAAATTGTATTTGTGTATGACATTTATTTAACAAATTTGCGACCCCCAAGCCCCAATTACTGTCATGTATGATTTAACTCTCAAATGTTTAAATTTTTGGATATTTCTAACTAATTTAAACTCACCAAACTTTTTGTTTATTGTATTATAAATATAAGAAATGTGACAATAATTATTTTGTATGTAATTAAAATTTACAAATGTGATTACTTGTTTAGGAAGAAAAAGGAGAAAACAGAAGAAAATAGAAGATAAATCAAAGAATAATTGTAGCGGTGAGCAAAATGCCAAAGTGAGGCGTATGTTTTATATTTTTATGATCTGCATATTATTCTCGCGCCGTTAAAAAATAATTTATACAATACAAATATAAATCATGAAATAATAAAATAAATTATTGTTTTACTATATTGTTATAGACAAAAAAATGTGCGTTAAATGTTGTGTGTTTTCTAATGTTTGTTGTAAATATAAGCCTAAGTTTCGTTTACTAATGTGTATTCATAATCATCTAAAACAATGATAATCTAAATTATTATTTAATTATTTATATCAAATTATAATAATTATTATAATTTTTAGTTTTAATTTAATGTTACTTTATTTTTTCCAGGTTTTTGTTTTTCATCGCACTGGATATTTTTTTAAGTAAGTTTAACAATATTTAATTCAACTGATGTCCCACGGTGAACCAAACTATTGTTTAACATGGGTTAGGGAAAAAAATATTTAGATATTAAAATAAGTAATTGGTTTCAACGGCAATATTTTCAATTTAAGGTCATTATTTAAGGTTTTAAAAATGTCACTCCTTTCAAAAATACTAATTGTTTAGGTTAGTATTATGTCAATTTTATGTATTGATTTTTACTGAAAACTGAATTGTTTTGCTGTTGTCAATTTTGGAAATTCGCTATAATTATAATGAATTTTCTTACACAGCTTCAAAACCCCTTAGTCTACTAATGTATTTTATAAATACTTCATGTACCTAATTTTATTACTATTAATGTGCTAATGTAGTTTTTTGTAAATTTGTTGCAGATCAAAGTTTCATATTAAGTGATACTGTGAATTATACTGACTGTGAATTATACAACTTAATTACAATACTTTTAACTTTATATACTTTTATTAATACAATTATTTTAATTATTTGAAGTGTTTTATTTAACTGATTTTTTCTTTTGAGATTTTTTAAACAAACAAGTGTTTATTTTTTTTTTGTTTTTTTTTACCAGTTGTAATTTTTTTTTTCTATTAATTTGTATTTATTTTGTTTTTATTTTTTTGTAGGTTTGAGTAGTTAACGTTTACTCTCTTGTGCTGCATTTACGTTGCTTACGCATAAGATATTTGTAAAAGAGTAGTTACCGTTTACTCTCTTGTGCTGCATTTACGTTGCTTACGCATAAGATATTTTTAAAGAGTAGTTAACGTTTACTCTCTTGTGCTGCATTTACGTTGCTTACGCATAAGATATTTGTAAAAGAGTAGTTAACGTTTACTCTGTGGTTTGGCATTTACGTTGCTTGAATACATAATTTTAAAAGAGGAGTGCTGTCTACTTCTCTTTAGTTTGACATTTACGTTGTCTGAACTCAAAACGAATTGAAACATTTTTTAAACATGAGTTTTAATAGTAAAATTAATGAGGTCGCTCAGTATGTGCGTACTGAATATGCAAAGTTAGATTTTAACGACGTGTCAGCGTCGCATAGCATCGTGTTAATGGCATTTGTAGTACGGTTTTTAAAAAAAAAAACAATGATAAGAACTTAAAAAGACTTGTAGTTAAGCATTTGCGAAATGAAAATTCATCTCTTAGAAAACGTATAAATAATAATGCTGATATCAGCAACGATTGTTGCTGCTCGTTTGATGAAAGTGTGACCTTTAAACTAAAGAATATATTGGAAACGTCCAATTTTTCATCGACCGATTTAAAAAATTTCGATGGTCCTGTGGTTGACGATATTTGTAGACAGTTAAAAGTCAAACTTGATTACAGTAACAAAAAGTCTGTACACAGAAAATGTCTTAAATCGTTCGACATTTCTATTAGTATTAAAACTGAGGAAATGAATAAGTCTAACGATAAAAGTACCGGTGAGAAAAGTTCAAAAGACATTTCTAGTTTTGTTAGTAATTACAGAAATGAAATAGAATTTGTAGTGTTAGACAATTTAGATATGGCTAAATCAACACCTGACATTACTTTATCATCTTTTGACGAGAACGATATCACCGATAGTAGTTCGGTAAATAAATCTGGTCTAAACGATGTTACGCCGGAGAAATCTGTTAACAGCGGCTATCAAACGGTAGTACCCAAAAACGAAATATCTATTATGATAACGCCCCAAAAACCGTTTATTGATATTACTGATGGAGCTATTATTCATAGTACTCCTGTAACAAATTATAAGAGAACAGCTGGTGATAATGATGTCACCCCGGTAAAACAAATTAAAAAAAATTATGATAAAGTGCCGACACCATCCGAAAAATGTATTAGAAAAAAAAACTCCTGTTAAACCTGGAGTCGTTCTACCCATGAACTCAAAAAACCTGTATTCGGAAAACTGTGTTAATCCTATACTCACTTTTAATAAAGTCGATGTGTACGAGGGTCAATTTGTAATTCCGCAATAGCAGTGGTCGCTCATTAGTGGCTTTAATAGCAAAGGCGATATCAAAGTGATAGGAAACAGGTATGCAAGTATTATTAGGAAGCTCATAAGAACAGTTAATAACACACGTGTTCTGGCTACGAAATCGGTGAACCCCGGTAAATCGCATTGCATTGCTTATATGTATTGTAAACATTCGGGTTGTAAAACGTTTAAACGGAAATGCGTGCCTGGACTACGTGAAACTGTTGTTCATGTGTACAGTTCTAATAATAATTTCAACCATGATCCCGCGTCTGGCCTAACATGTCACGTCAAAGGCGTGCAACGAGATTTATTTCGAGAGAGCTTAATTAAAACCAAAGCTTTTGTACATACTTCTGAAGCTATTGAGAACGCTTCGACGGCCCAAATAGAACGTGGGAACTTACAAGACATTAAATCCGGTGACGTTGTAAGGAAAATCAGGTCAGAATCGTTAATGGCAAACGACTATGCACGAGACGATTTGGAAGACCTTTTTGTCAATGTATTCTGATAAAAATATTAATTGTTTGCATCATGTCGGGTTACCGGCGTACGTTCATGTTTATAGTACAGAACAGTTAGATTTATTGAAAACACTGGATACGCGTAAACCTGTAACTGGCTTTTTGGACGCTACCGGCACGGTTGTACGGAAAGCTGACGTAGACACTAATAATAAAAGAGTGTTATATTACGCTTTGGTCACGTCTTTCGAATTACCTTGTAATTCTAAGGTGAATAATTGCCCCATTCCGGAAATGGCGAGTTCGGCGCATGACGTTTGTGCTATTTCACAGTGGCTGTGTGCTTTTAAAGCTTTTGCGTTGAAAAACAAAACTAGTTGGCCTATATTCACCAATATAGTGACAGACATTAGCTATGCCCAAATGCACGCGCTTTGCATTGGCTTTAACGGCTTTACGTCTACATTTGATTACCTGAATTGGTGTTACAACATATTACATGAAAACGTAGGACGACTTAGTGGTCCCAGAATTACAATTATAAATGTGTGCGCCAACCATTATACAAAGATAATAGTTGATCATGTTCACGGTAATTTTCAAACGAGCGGTAATCACACTCGAGTGAATAGGAAAAAACGAGCTAACGCAGTAATTAATTGGATACGTCTAGTGTTCAACATCACAAGTATTATTGATATTGAACTATGGTTTAAATTATTTACAACCGTATTGTTGTCGCCTTTTAAAACTAAAGAGCTAAATTTCGCTCCAAGTTGTTTGCAAAACGATTGTAAAACAAAATACCGAGAATTTAAAGAGGAAAATAAAGACGGGGATGAAGGTTTTAGAGATGATATACACCAAAAATTATACCAGTCTGAAACGAAAAAGTCGAAGATGTATAATAGGTTTCTTAACTTAAAAAACATGGTTGAAACCGATATTTCGGCCGAAATATCCGAAGACGGGTTGGAAAAAAACGATTATTTTGATAAGGCCTATTTACGAGATTTTCTAGAAAATTGTATACCGTTTACACCACTATGGGCTCCTGTTGTTAATTACAAACTTAACAACGGTGTAGAAGTACGAATGAGTAATGCGACAGTAGAATCTTGGTTTAAAACAGTAAAGCAATATGATATGTTGCCTCATTCTAGAGAGAAATGCGGAAGATTTGTACACGCTTTGCGAGAGCACGTAGAAACCGTGTGTAAACAAGTAAATTTAAATATAAGGAAAAAAAGGTTGACTCGTCCAGTTAACAAATTGGGTGATAAACTGCATAATGTTGACAACGGACAGATTAATAAGAGTTTTAAAAGACTCAAAGTAGGATCAGTCGATGAAACTCATATGGACGCTGTCGAAGAATGGGGAAAAAAACGAAAAACAACAGAGACATTTGCAATCCAAATTGTTCCGCCCATTCCAGTTAGAAAGTCTTAAGCTCGATAGCGCTACTGCTACGTTGAATAAAGATAATAGGTATAGTTGTAAACGTAGCTGAAAACGAGGAACAAAATAGTTTTCCGTCATTATTGGATGAAAATGGTCAATCATTTAAAATTGATAAAAAGTCAGCGTCGATGACAACAGGAACTCCTTGTAATCGACCGGTAGTTACTGACGACATTCCCGAAAAAGAACTATATCCCAACGGTTTACCGAAAGACTTGACGCATTACCGGAAAATTACTTTGGCTGGTAATAAAAGTAACGATATCGGAAAATATAGTTTTATTTTAAAAAACGAAAATAATACTGGCTTGTTAAACGACTAAGAGTTCCGGGAATTCGATACGTTGAGCGGACAAGCTTGGGTGTCTAATTTCGTTTTTGATATCTGTTTGGCGACCTATGCGATAAGGCTAGCAAACACAAATACGCTTGTCTTGCCTTGTAATAAAGTAACGAAACTAATGGAGACAAGAGACTATGGCGAAAAAAGTAACGAAATAATTACTGTGAATAACAACAGTGTCATCATTATGCCTTGGCAAGTTGGCAAACATTGGATTGTCGTAATTGTAAACGTCGGAAAAGGGACGTGTTTAATTATGGATCCCCTCCCTTTCGAGGAAAATAGTCGTCTACCAACTCAACGTTTTAAGACTGTAAAACACGCGTTGAATTCAAATTTCGTTTGCGATAGCAAACGTACGTTATCGGATATCAAATTAGTTAACGATTCGTTAGAAAACGTGCCAACACAAAACGATGTATATAACTGTGGCGTGTTTATTATTTGTTATGCATTTAGTTATATGAGTGGAAAACAATACGATTTGAAATTCGAACCTTCCGCGTATAGAGACTTTTTGAAGAGCTTTCTGTTAGAAAACTCTGACGACATGACGAACGTGTGTGTCTATACTGCGGTCGGCATTCGGACAACCACTTTGAATCGAAATGTGTTTATACTAATTGGGCGAACTGTTCATCTTGTTTTCGTTGGATTGCAGAAACATGTGTTTTAAAAAATAATAATGAGAAAACAATGGTCGATATAAACGATATTGTATTGCATTGCTTGCTGTGTCGTAAATAATTATAGCTGAAATTGAAATTTGGATGAAAAGTCTCCTTAAATATGTTTAATTGGCATCTATTTATTTATGACTTTTTTTATATAATTAATGCTAATTTCCAATTTGTACTTAACATTTAATACCCATCAAAATTAGTACGGTATTTGGTAACCACACCATTTATACATACTCATATTATTATAATAGTCGCTAATAAGTGTTAACTGTGTTATTGTTTCACTGATAACCCTTATTAGTTGATAATGTAATATAACCTGTATGT